>NW_019524945.1:39693-41518 GCF_002814215.2 Seriola lalandi dorsalis
GCAGGCTTCGTTTTGGGAACGTAGACGGTCGGCCACTGGTGAGGAAGTATGCCCGTCCTCAGTCTGTACCGTTCTGGGCAGGAGGGTGTGAGGTCTACGATTAAATAACCGTGGGGGTCTCTAGTGGCGTCTTCAAAGCTTTCCAGGAAAAAGGCTTTTTGTGAGGGGAAGATTTGATGAGCCAGTATATTTACCTGTAACTTGTCCCAAGGGTTTTTAAACATCACCAGATAATTGCTGTTCAGACTAATGGTACGACTGTGTTTGCCTCGGTGAAATACATTCTGGGTCAGCATCATAACGCTCATTTTTCTATGATGTCTGTACTGGGTGAAAAGTCTGACCACTTCAGGGTGGTCGGAGGCTTGAAAAATAACGTCGTCCAAAATGATCAGATGCTTCTGGTCGGGAGGAAACAGGTTTGAGTCTTCAAAAGAATCAGGTAGCCCTTCCACAAATTTAATATTTTTATTCATCTTTTGCAGTTCAGCATACATAGGTTGAAATGAAGTATAAATCCACACAATGTTTTCCGGTACAGCATCCATGACATGATTGAGGTTTTCCAGTACATTTTTTACAAAATAAGTTTTCCCACATCCACTGGGTCCCACAACCAAACATGAAAAAGGCACAGTGAGTCTAGGATCAAAATCAATCTCCTCCGTAACAGTGAGGTGTGACATTTTCTTTTTTTTTTTCAAATTCTAATACCCGAATGGCAAAGTCTTCCCGTCGCTAAAGAGACGTCTTTTGTCATACACCACTCTAAACTTTTTTAGAAATGTTGAATCCTTCAGCGAAAAGCTCTTTTTATCTCTTATAATGGTGCGCTGAGGAGTCTCAATCACGCCCTCTTGCGAGTCTTTCAGGTAACCCTCCACTAGTTCCTTGATACCGTCAAAGTTGACCCGCTCGCAGCTTTCCCGGGTCTGAGTGATACCCTTGACACGCAACACTGCTTTCTTACCGTTTCTGGTCTGGTACCCGTAACTCTTGGGACCGGCCGCCGCAAATTCTTGGATGCTATCACCCCCCAGCTCGTCCGTCAAGTCCCCCAGGTAATTACCCAGCTCCAAGGGGGACTCCCCGTCTTTCACCACGTAGATCAAGCTGTCGGTGTCCGTATAGAGAACGTTCTGTCCTAACCGTTCCATATAACCGTACAGCTTGAGGCGGGCGTAGGCGGGGGTGAACGCAGCGATGAATACATTATTTGCTCTGCCTGGGGGCACGACGCAACGCTCGCTGTAGTTCCATTGAATGATGGCAGTTTTATCGTTGAGAAAAGTAAAGTACTGAACTTTATACTGTCCCGAAAACAGAAAACGGAAAAACTCTTCAGAATCGCTGACGAGGCTGGTTTGCGTCAAATTAGTTTTCTGAGCAAACTTACCCCAGAAGCTGTTGAGACACAGCTTAGACACCTGTCTCTTGGCCGGGTTCACCGCGATTTTGCTGGCGTCTAGCTGAATGCCCTGATTGACCCGATAGTCCTGGATGTACTTTTCTCTGCTTTGCTGATCGGAGGCCTCGGGTGGGTAGCCCGAAGCTTCCTGCTTACCTTTGAGAAAGGTGTGCATGTACTTGACAAAAATGGAGTCACTGCGTCTGTCAAAGTGCCACACTTCGGTGATCTTGGCGACTCTGTACCCCAACTCTAGAGCCTTGTTAAGTTCAACCGTCACCCAAACCCCCGTCAGTGCTCTGGCCTCCTCGTCGTGTCTGCAAGGACCCTGCTGGTTGTTGATCTCAGCGCAGGTACGGCAAAGGGTGAAAACCAGTTTACCCCTAGAGGTTCTGTAAGGTAAAACGGGGAAAAACA
>NW_019524945.1:42524-61286 GCF_002814215.2 Seriola lalandi dorsalis
TCATAATCGGTATCTGTGAAGCTGAGGATTTTACTTCCTTGCATGATGAGAGAGGGTTCTAAACCCAGCTCTACCATGCTGTTAAGGACCAAGTAGCTGTCAAAACCTTTTGCGTTGTGGGCTATGAACTTAGTTCCCTGGTAAAATGGTCTTCTGAAGTGCAGGACAAAGTCTCTGGCGCACTGTAGACCATAAGAGGCCCACTCCACACCGTTCAGTGTTTTTGTACACACCAGAAAAGGGACGTGGTTGCCGTCCTGATTGAGAAATGTTTCAAAATCATAGAAAATCAATTTCTCACTGTGTTGTGTGGCTGGTGGAACACTCTGAATGTAGCATTGGTGATCGTCGACGCCGAGCAATTTCTCACCGCAGATTTTACATTTAGGCTTCATACACTCATGACGATCAATACCATTACCGCTAGCCACACGGTACATTTTTTTACATTCCAGACATCTTTTTATCAGATCGCAAGTGCTGACGTACGTTTGGTTTACGGGTGCTAGTTTTGCTTCTTTATGCCTGGTAAAACAAGAGGGCGTGCGACACGTCCTGTGACAATCGCCGCAGAGTACGGGGGCTGACTTTTGTTTAACGCAGGCGGGGTCGTTGCAGACGGAGCAGAAACCTTTGCAGTGATGCGAGTGGGGATTTTCATAGCTTCTATAGCAATAGTGACAGATGTGCCTGACCCCTAAAAAGGCTTTTAGATTTTTTATTCCGTAGTAATGGTTTTGGCATAAAAATAGAAACAGGGGGTTAGACCGATCCGAAAAGTTGGTTTCAAATTTAGAGAGGGGACGGTTGTCAGGGGTTCTGTAAAACACTACAATTTTACGATTAACAATATTTTCTAATTTGCCTACGTCGCTAAAGGTCACCGATGTCTGATCACTCAGACGAGACGTTGCAACTCTATTCCTCTTTCTTCGGCCTCTCTGTCCGTGAGTTGAGGGTCAATGAGATGAGCTAAGTTGATGACGAAGCAAAGCTGATCGTTCCTATTGTTTACAATGTACAGATGTTTCCTTTTTTTATTTATTATTTCGCAGTCTAAAGTTTTGGCCGCTTTTCGTTTCTTACCCCCTCTGGGGTTTTGCACCACCTGAACGACTAATTCAAGGTTAGCGTCTGAGGCTATATCTGTGTTTGATTGCACTAAGCGTTCTAGTAAACCTTCAAAAGCCGGCAGGATAGCTTCACCGGCTTCGTCGACGGTCACATTAACGTGATTTTGCATGTTTTCGCCTTTTATTTCCAACTGTATCACATCATTACGTTTAGCCTTTAATTTCACTTCGTCGGCCAGATCCTTGAGGATCCCGACGACATCTTGGTAAAATTGAGCAAGATCAGGCACGTTTCTAGGAGGTGGTACATTAAAAACTTGTCTTATTTCTAAATTGTTGAAACGGTCGCGGGTTACTGTTCTACACGGCTCGGCCTCCCGCATTGAATTTCCCCCGCTCTGGCGAGTGGGGTTTGATTCACACACGTCCGTATGAGCGGCGTGCGAGGCAGGGGAGATGGGTTCAAAATCGGTCTCTATCGGCGGGTTTTGAGGAGAGGGAGCGTGCGACGCATCGGCTGTGAAAGAGGCCTGAGGGTCAGACCCGTGCTGTTGGGAGGGGTTGGATGACGGTATTTGATCGACTACTCTGAGAGCATCTTCTATATTTTGGAAATAATTTTCTGTATTGCAGATTTGTTGGATTTCCGCAAAAGGATCAGATTCTGGGGAATTTTCAGGTATGTTGGCTATGCTATCGTCTACCGCTAAAGCGGGTGAAATACGGTTCAATTCCTCTACATATTTCTCTAATTCGCTTGGAACCATGTCAGACTGACAAAGATCATAAAAAAAGCCCAGGTTTAATTCTTTAGCCATGTTGAAATGTCACACCTTACTTTACAACTTTTCACACAAAGCAATGAAAGCAGATAAAAGACCCTGACCCAACTGTAGAATGACTCTGCGATTGCTCGCACACAGACACTGAGGATCGACGGAGTGCGTTCTTGAGTTTCTCCAACGAAGGTAGGGGGGTCCTCTCCGCCCTCTTCTGGGCTGACGAATCAAATTTCTCCTCGGTGTTCCCTCTGTGACGAAAGACGATGAGAGGAGATGTTTTAATTCAGCGTGTCATGTACCTTTAGCTTTAGTATTTAACGATTCGGGTTATGTCATTTTAGGTTACGTGTATTTTATATCATATACCGTAAATAAATAAAATGTACTAAGTAATCCTACCTTTGATCAGTCTCGTAGCCGCGGGCGTCTGTCCGTCCGATGGGCTTGGTAGATGCGGCTGCGCGGCAGGGATCTCAGGAGTCTCCGGAGGTGTAGTTGCCACGGACGCTTGTCCGTCCGATGGGCCTGGTAGATGTGGCTGGGTAGCAGGGATCTCAGGAGTCTCCGGAGGTGTAGTTGCCACGGGCGCTTGTCCGTCCGTTGGGCCAGGTAGATACGGCTGCGTGGCAGGAATCTCAGGACTCTCTGGAGGTATAGTTGACTGAACCCCTGTACATAGGCATAATAAACGCAGTTAATAAAAAACAATATTTATTCTCCACTCCATGCAGCTAAATTCAAGGTGACATTACATCACCACACCGCTGGTGGCGCTGGCTTCCAAATACACTACCAGAAATGCGTCACAGACACGCCCCTACATTCTGGAAGTCCGTAGGAAGACCGGCCTTCATTTTAAATGTGTAAGCGGTAAAAGCGGGATGTCCGCAGGAATTGTTAAAATACTCTAATCCGAAGAAACGTTTAAAAAAGTTTTCATGGACTTACCCGTTACATCCGGACCATCGGCAGATTCCTTTGCCGGACCTTCCGATCGGATATTTTTGGCAGACGAGTCGGGCAGAGCGGGTTTACGGCGTTTTGGAAGCCGTAAACGGTTAACCCTCGGACGGATACTCTCGGGACGGATTGCCGGTGAAATCGGTCCTTCTTCTATGCCTCCTAATTCCCCGTGGAAAACGGCCGGATTTCCAGCCCGGTTAAGCCGATCAGCAGCGTCTATTAAATCTGTAGGTAGTTGGAGAGTGAATGATACCGTTTTCGATATTGATGTTGTTAAATAGAAGAACAAAACAAAAAAATAAACAAATGGTAACATTACCGTAGTCTGATTGCGTAAGGTACAGACCCTCCAGCTCCTCGGGGGTAACTTTAAAAACAAAATTAAATAAGTAAATAAATCATAGTTGAAGAGCGCAGATCTTTTTCAAATTAAATAAATAGTGATTCAGGGAGAGGGAATATATTACTTACCGATATATGTGCTGGTGATGTTTTGTAGAGGAAGATGGTGAACCTCTGCAGAAACTTTATTTTCTAAAATAAATAAGTGCTATATTTAAACGTTTTTTTTTTTTAAATGATTTCTTCAAGCGATAACGGTTGTGGTAAAATAAAGTTTTCTCATACCGTGGCTCATGTTGTCGGTGTTGTCTGTTTTCAACGAATCCTGCGTCTGATACACCCAGGAGAACATGCATTTATACCCATGTAAATTGTTAAAGTTTAATTTTCTACAATAAAGGGTTTGTTGTTTGTGAATACGTATGCGTGATGACCTGTTCCGTTGAAACAGCTGTCTCACAGCGGTAATATGCTTTAAGAACTTTTTAACTTTGTTTATCACACAGTCATCAATACTTGCTGCTTGCTAATAAGTTTGGATGATGAGCCTTTCCAATGAATAGGCTGATTCACAGAGATCCTATGTTTTAAGAACTTTTTAACTTTGTTTCTCACATAGTCATCAATACTTGGCTGAAGTGTGTGTGTGTGTGTGTGTGTGTGTGTGTGTGTGTGTGTGTGTGTGTGTGTGTGTGACAAGGAGAGGGAGGGGGGGTGGACTCAGCGTGTGTGTGTGTGTGTGTGACAAAGAGAGGGTGAGCTCTTATGGTAATGTGTTCTCACACAGTCATCAGGACTTGTTGCTTGTTAACAAGTATGGATGGTGACGTAGTCCTTTAATATACACCCCTCACCCTTTGGGAACGCACATTACGTCAGCATAACCTCCTCCTGACCCCACCCCCTTCCTGACCCCCCTTACTCCCCCATGACCTTGTGACCTATAAACCCTGAGGGGGAAACCTGTCAAATTTGATGTTTAGTGGTGTATATACTCTCTAGCGCTGAATGCAGTTTCTTACCCCCAAAAAATGGCAGAAAAAAGAAAGAAAACTTATCACTTTCACAACGAATGGGAGGAGGAGTTATTTTTTACGACTGTGAAAGAAACCTGCGTGTGTCTCATTTGCGGGGCGACTGTGGCGACAGCAAAGCGGCACACTTCAGAGACACTTCACTATGTGTCACAAAAGCTACCATGCTAACTACCCACCAGGAAGCGCACTACAGGCAGAAAAAGCCCGTGAGCTAAAGGCAGCTTTTGGTAAGCAACAATCTTTTTTCACGAGGCCGGTGAAAAAGTCACATAAAGCAACCGAAGCCTCGTTTAGAGCTACACATTTTCTGACCAAGAAGAAGAAGACATTTTCAGACGGAGAAGTTGTCAAAGAAGCAATGATGATAATTGCAAACACTGCACTTAAAGATGAGAAAAATGGAACTGATCTAATCTCCACTCTCTCCGACGTCCAACTGGGGGCATCTACGATGGCTAGACGAGTGTCAGCTATGTCTGGTAATTTGGCCGATCAGCTGGACTGGGATCTGGCGAAGTGCAGGTGGTTTACCATCCAGTGCGGCGAGTCCGTGGACAGCAGCAGTACAGCGCAGCTGTTGATTTTTATTCGGATGGTGTTTGAAGATTTCTCCACAAGAGAAGAACTCTTGACACTACTGCCCTTAAAGACAACCAGGACGGGAGTTTTTTGTACAGAAAAAGGTACCTTTGGAAAAGCTGGTAGCGGTGACTACAGATGGGGCTCCTGCTATGATTGGCCGACATACAGGTTTCATCGCTCACTGTAAAGGTGACCCAGACTTCTCAAAATTTCTGCATTACCACTGCATCATTCACCAGCAGGCGTTATGTGCAAAAGTGATCGGCTTTGAGCATGTAATGACTCCCGTTCATAGTTTTTTGTCACTTTTTGGTGAAATCAAAGAGTTCATGCAGAGGACACAGAGTGGACACTTGACCTTGCATTTTTGACGGACATTACTGGGAAACTAAACCACTTGAACTGCGAGCTGCAAGGCAAAGATAAGGCTGTTGTTGATATGATAAGTGCTTTAAATTCATTTAAAGCCAAGATGAACATTTTCACATTTCATTTACAGAGAAAAAGGTGCTGCACTTTCCCTCTGTGCAGTCGCTGCTGAAAGACAATGCTTCTGCATCTGAGACATTTGATAAAGTTGCAGAAAAGTACTGTGAAGTCATAAACAGACTTGGGCAAGAGTTTGAGAATAGGTTTTGTGGCCTTGATCAGCTTGAGCCATGTGTGTCATTCATTTCCAATCCTTTCATGAATGTGGACGCAACATGCTGAGCAACTAAGTGCAACGTTCAACTTTGATGCTGGACAGGTGGAGATTGAAATCACAACATTGCAAAATGACCTCCACCTCAAAGCCCACCAGGCTACACCAAACTTTTGGTGCCTTGTTGACACAGAGAAGTACAGTGGTGTATGCACAGCAGCTATGAAGGTTGCCAGCCTGTTTGGTTCAACCTATCTCTGTGAATCAGCGTTTTCTGACATGAACTTCATCAAGAACAAACACAGAACAAGCCTCACTGATGCACATCTGAAAGACTCACTCACAGTTGCAGTGTCAAGTTACAAACCAGATTACAGTACACTGGTGAACAGCATGCAATGCCAGTCTTCCCACTAACAAAGAAACAGATACCAGATGTTGTCAGTAGCAACATGGTAGTGCCATGGCAAATTTGAATTAAAATATTGAAGAATTGTGTTCAATTTAAAAGTGTGTTCGTGACATCTAACAGTTATAATTTTGTTAAAAATACCGCAGATTTGGTCATTAGTTCAAAATGTGACAAGATTTATTTAAAAATATGTAAGTTGATTTTTCTTTAACATTACATAATTGATAACTTTTTGAAATATGGTGCAACATAGTTAATGGTTTGTTAAAAGGGTTTGTCAGTGGCTAGTGAAAATGGGACATTTTTCCTATGAAATGTAGTGATGTAAGTGATCATCTGAAAATTTAACAATTACTGATATTAATAAAGTTCTGAATATTGATATCTGTTTCCCACCTTGTTTTCATTGTTGATAATTATTGTGAGAAATCATTAACGTGATCAGTGTCTTCACATAGATGAGTATCATTAATCATTATTAATAATGTATAATTAAAGGCAAACTGAGCAAATTTGTTATTTCAGAAGAGCGTATCAAACTGGTAGCCCTTCGTATGACTCAGTACCCATGAAGTAGCTCTCAGTTTCAAAAAGGTTGGTGACCCCTGCTCTAGACTCTGTGTCTATCACCTATTGGATCCAGTTCAATGTGAAGAGTGAAATTAAATCATCAAACCAGGATTTGGGCATTCTTCTCATTCCTTGATTTAAGAAAGTTTAGCTGACTGTATAGTTGGAGTTGCCACACTTCGGCGAGGACAGTACACTAATGCATTCCTTTATGTTAAGATTTCATTTTGGAGTACTAGCCTTCAATTTTTAATTTCTATATTTGTCCACCAGATGGCGCTACTTTTTCCCATTCAAAGCATGCACCAAAATTTCACACTTTTTACTGTTTTCTGCAAGGGTGCCTTGTTGCTGAAATGATAAGTGTGTATCGCTATTGATGTTGGATAATGGTGTGTGTGTGTTTGTGTGTGTGTGTGTCCAACTTCATAAGTCTTTTCTCTTAGAAGGCCACACCAAAACAAAATTGGACTTGGTTTTGGTTTTGGTTCTCGCTCAGGTTGTTTATGCAGGTGCACTGCAGCCATGGTTATAAGTATGAGCAGTAGTGCAGGAGTAGTAATTTTGGAGATGGCAAGACATTACAGCACACAGGAGGCTCTGGAAGTGATCAAGCACTCTGAGTGCGAGGATGGCTCCTCATCCTCCTCCGAGGACTCTGAGGCTGACACGAAGGAGGCCTCAGAGGTAGAAACAGACCAGCTGGAGTCCAACTCCAACTCATCTGAAGATGAGAGCAGAGGGGAGATGGATGAAGCAGCAGGATGGACTTCAAAAAATTTAAAAATATTTTGGTCTCTGCGCTACGTTCCAGCAGCCAGTGGTTTGATCCCGGGACCTACACACTATGCCGCCGCCCAAATCATTGACCCAACATCCAGTTTTGCACTGCTGCTGACGGATGAAATCCTGCAGCATATTATGGCCATGACAAACCTGCATGGGAGACGCTCAATCCCAGACTGGTGAGATATGGACATAGAGGAACTGCAGGCTTATGTGGGGCTGCTCATTTTGGCTGGCGTTTACAGGTCAAAAAATGAATCAATCCTCACCCTCTGGAGTGAGAAATCAGGATGGAGCATTTTCTGGGCTACGATGTCCCACAAGAGGTTTCACCACATCAGCTGAACACTGTGGTTCGACGACAAGCTATCCCGACCCCAACGCCATGATGACAAGCTGGTTGCCTTCCGCAAAGTTTGGGATATGTGGACGCACCGCCTGCTGATGCTGTTCAGCCCAGACAGGGACATCTGCTTGAATGAACAGCTCGTCCCATTCAGAAGCAGGTGCAGCTTCATGCAGTACATGCCAAAAAAGCCAGCCAAATATGGAATAAAGATTTGGGCAACCAGTGATGTCAAAACGTCCTACGCCTGGAGACTGCAGGTGTACACAGGCACAGCAGCTGGCAATCCTGCTGAAGTCAACCAGGGGATGAGGGTGGTCCTGGAGATGACAGACGGGCTCCACGGACACATCACTATCTGTGACAATTTTTTCATCTCTCTTTCATCGCACTGGCAGAGGAGCTGCTCAGGAGGAAACAGGCCCTGGTTGGCACAATTCGCCGAAACAAGCCTGAGCTTCTCCCTCATTTGCTCAAGGCAAGAGCGAGAGCGGTCTTCTCCTCCACCTTTTAAGCTTTTACGAAGACCCACACACTGGTCTCTTACATTCCCCGACAGGGCAAGAATGTGCTCCTCCTAAGCACAAAACATCACAGTCCAGACATAAGAGACGAAATGAAGAGAAAGCCCATCATAATCAAAGATTACAACAGATGCAAAGGAGGTGTCGACAACCTTGATAAGGTAGGTGCCATTACGCATCAGTTACGCACACATTTATTTATTCTTACTCTTATGTTGTTGTCTAAAATATATGTAGTTTTTTTCCAAATGAGCATTTTCATATAAAATAAACAATATGTGTATCATGAGAAAGAATACTTGGATCATTTATTCATATTGTCTTGTTTTATGTTTTGTTATGAACAAATTGGTGGCCACTGGCCCTCTTCGACAACCTGGTTGACATTTCACATTACAACGCCTACATCCTGTGGACATCAATCAAGCCATCTTGGCAGCAGCAGAAACCATACAGGAGGAGGCTCTACATTGAAGAGGTTGGGAGAAATGCTGGTGACTAGTGGTGTGCGATACTGCAAGATTTGGTATCGATCCAATACCAAGTAAATACAGGGCCAGTATCGCCGATACCGATACTTTTTAATAATTAAGGTGGATGCATTATCAAATTGCTAAATCTGAATGAATTTTCATGATCTTTAAGTGTTATTATGATTTTTCTTTTGGATTATTAATTAGTTAAAACCCAGGACAGAAGTTGGGCAAAGTTCATAGGTAAATAGAAAATACTTTATTATCATAATAAAAGTTTTTGTTCAGAAACAATAGAACAGTAACAAAACAATTTTTCCCCATACATTGTTATGTCTGGATGTTTTTCTTAAATTAACAAAGTGCACAAAATTATCACTCGAGAACAAATTAAAACAAATAATTTTTTTCAGGTAGAGTATTCAGAAACTACAATACAAAAATTTAATAAAATTTCTCCCCAAAGCCTTGAGTTCAAAGAAATATTCCCAGAAGCCCCCCTGTGGGCCCTGTCCCCCTGTGCAGAACAGAGGTATTTGTTAGAGGTTTTTGTTCAGGAACAGTATCATGTTCACATTTTTCGCTTTTATTGCACATTGCCTGTTACTTAGTAACTGTCCTGCCTTTGAAAAAATACTCTCGGCTGGCACTGATGTTGCAACCACTCCCAGGTGTTTCTTGGCAAGTTTGCTCAGAGATCATAAAACGTTTCAATAGCCCTGAAACGATGGTGACATTGCACTGACAGCTCAGCAGCTAGCTTGCTACCTTGGCGCTCAGAAGTTGCAATGGTTTTGAGAAGCAGTGACACCAGAGGAATCACCTTTGAAACTGAAACATGTTTTTCTGTTGACTGAAACATGTTTTTCTGTTGACTGAAACATGTTTTTCTGTTGATATCTCCCTGGTTGCTTCCTCAAATGGTGCATCGATGGAGAGACTGATGACAGACCATTCTTCCTCACTTAAGCAAAGTGAGCTCTTTCCAAGGAGACAGAGGACTGTGGTAACTGCCTCCTTTTGCTCAGACAATCTCTCCCACATGTAGAATACAGAGTTCCAACTTGTCTCAACTACTTGAATTAGTTTTTGTTCAGGGAACTTCTGCTGCTTCTGAATTGCTTTGAGCTTGTCTGCAGCTTTAGTGCTATGGTGAAAGAAAGCAAAAACAGCGCTGCTTTTCTGCTGAATCTCAAGCAAGTCAGGGTGAGCCTTGAAAAAGTCTTTCACCACCAAATTCAAAGTGTATGCAAAACATGGGTAGTATGCCCAACCTGCTTTGCGCACAGCAGCAACCATGTTGGCGCCATTATCAATTACAGCCAGAATCTTGTCCGTTACGCCCCATTCTTCCGCAATTCTGGTTAATTGTGAAGAAATATTGTTTGCAGTGTGTTGTCCAGGAACAGAGCACGTTTCTAGCACATGCCAGCATTTGCCAGTTTTCATCTATGACGTGGCATGAGACTGTTAAATATGCCTCTGTGGCTCTTGATGTCCACATGTCAGTTGTAAGCACAACATTGTCCACACCACTCAATGCCTTTCTGACCTTAGAGCAGCAGTCTTCATAAAGAGCTGGTAGTTTCCACTCAATTAAAGATTTTCTACTAGGAATTTTGTACCGTGAGTCAAGTGTCCTCACAAAATTCCTAAATCCGTCATCTTCCACCACGGAAAGAGGTTGCAGGTCCTTCACAATCATTTCTGCCAGGCTCCTCGTAATCTCCACTGCTCTTGGGGAATCAGCTAAGTGAAATAATAAAATAATTAAGTCTGTACCACATCTACTTGTAGTTTAAATAAAGTAATTGTACAGTATTCCTTTCACAGTTAACACAAAAGGGTTATTATGTTCAATCAAATCTGAGCCACATTATATTCAGTATATTTGTTTCAATTCCAGTAAATGTATTCATTTAAATAACAGGCTTCAATGCGATAAATGTATTATATCAAGGTCTTAGTATAATTTATACTTTTTGAGTTGGCTAAAGTAACAAATGAACACTTTGAAAATTAATATTAACTATGCCGAAGATGACTAAAATATTACTTTCACCCCTATTATCTACCTGGATATTCTCTGCCAGACTGAAACGCCTCTGCCAATGACCTCTGCCTCTGGGTCGGGGGGTCTGTGTCTGTTGGGGACAGGGGGTGGGGGATTTCTCTCCTCCTCTCTCTGTTTCTGTAGCTTGGTGCTTTGTTTTGCATGATTTTGCATATGCTTGTATGAATTTGTTGTGTTACCACTGTATTTTACAGTCTTTTTACAAATTATAGAGCTTGCCATTGTTTCATTTCAGGCCTGAAAATATAGCCACACGGCGCTCCTCTTCCTCTCTGCCATTCTTCTGCTCCGTCTCTGTGCTGCTTGTGTGTGTGTCCTGCTGGCCGGGCCTCGCTGAGCCTGTTTGCTTGCTTGTTTGCCTGGCACCGCTGAGTCACGTGACGGTTCAACATCAAAACACAAGAGGGGGGGGGGGGGGGGGGGGGAGCAAAGTGTGCCTGGTCTGCGCTGTGACAGGAGCGGCACTTGAAAGCAGCGGCACTTACACAGACACAGACAGCCAGGTCGCCTCTTTGATAAAACCGCAGCAGTGCATACAGGAGACAAACTGAAACTAAAGTATCGAACTCATTACACTGGTATCGATCAATATCAATACCAACGTTGGTATCGATATTATTGATATTTGGATCGATCTGCCCACCACTACTGGTGACCCCACACATCAAGAAGAGAGGGCGCCTTCCCCGCTCATCAGCTGCTGCAGGAATAGTTGCAAATCTGCAGGGTGCTGCTGCAGGCCCCTCTCTCATCAGTAAATGTAAGTGCAGGAGGCAGCGCGACTTTTGCACAGACAGAAAGAGAAGAATTGGCAGCACCAGTCTTTCCATTTGCCGCCTCTGCTCCACCTGAGCTGGACTATCACACCCAGACACATACACTCTCTCAGAAAAAATAATGACGCATCAATGCATTTTGTGATTTTGTTCAATTAAAAACTGTGGAGTTGTGTAAAGTTGACCTCGAGTGTGAGTTTAGTTTTTTTTTTTGTTTTTTTTAGAATCTGACACTGCAAAAAAAAAAATAATGCATCAAAATCAATGTTGCTGCCAATCACTGACGCATCTCAGGGCCTAATAATAATAATAGTCAAATACTCCTTGAAATGTATTTTATGGAAATTATTTTTGGTTAAAATCCCCAAAATATTAAGTGGATCTATGTACACATACTGGCCTTTAAAGGGTTAAAAATCCCAAAAATATAATTAATATTTGTTATTTATATTTCAGGCTGAAGTAGTTTTAAAAGATTGACTCGTTTAAAGTGGAGAAAAATATTAATATATAATATTTTTAAAGAAGTTTTTGGGAAGCTGACATTTTTTGTCATTAGGGACAAATGCGTTTATTTAAGGACCTCTTAAGGGTTAAAAACGTTGTGGTTACTGAATGTAAACATACCTGTTGAACACTCTTGCAGCTTAAAGTGTGCATGTGCTCCAGAAATGAACCAGGGATGGAGGAAGACTTGAACTTAAAACCCTCTCCGTCCAAAACCTCCATCCTGTTACCAGTCATCATTTTAGTGTCCCGGCAAACCCATGCACCTCAACCAGCCAGCGGCTATGTGAACTCACCTCGCTTGGATTTCCAAAACAAATGCACATCCTTCCAAAACTTATTGGCCCACTAAACAGCAGAGACATTTTCTGCCTCAACCAATTGGTCTGACAAAGGTCAGAGACACTCAAGACCTAAGTCAAACTTTTATGCCTCAGGTCCCCGCCGCAGCAAGTTCCTACCTAACCAATTGGAAAACTGTAATGCTTGTGAGTATAAGGGACAAAAAAGACGAAACCAAACTCCACTCCATCAGCATCATCTGATGAGAACATGAACAAAGACAAAGGCAATGATCTTTTCAGCAGAAGACCAACAAAGCTGAAATTAAGACTAAAACATCTAGTCTTAGCCAAGAAGACCTAGAAACTATCAAGTGTCTTTTCAGTGACTGGCTTAAGGAAGAAAGCAAGAAAGCAGATCTCTTCAGTCACACTGGTAGCACCAAAGTCTACACTTCAACACAGTCTCTTAAACCAGCCCATCAAGGTGGCTGAAGAACTTTACCAGGGCCCCATTGGACCAGAGTCTGCTGTGCCCCAGAGCCAGAACTCAGAAGTCCAAAATAAATCAGAACAGGGGGTGAAAAGTCAATCCCTCCCAGCGCAGTCTCACTGTTCAATGAGGTGCAAATGATAGTATACCTGTCAAACAAGGACTTGAAACTTCAAACTTGTTCCTTGGAGGTGCAACCATATGCCCCCACCAGTGCCACATTGAGAGCAGTGTCAATGGTGCAACTGACCATTGGACCAATGGGCCTCGTCCATCCAGTATACGTGTCTCCTCTTGATGCCATTCCTTTCATCATCGGCAAAGACCTACCGCCATTTCTGCTTTCACCCAGAAACACCTGGAAAGGGCATGAGAAAACAGGAGGCCTATTATGACCAAAAAGTTTCCCATGACAAACTCCAAGTGAGGGACACGCTCTCACTCAGACAACTGAAACAGCCAGTTCAAGCACGGGAAAACGTAACTTTAGTCCTTTCCCCACTGTTCAAGTCCTGACATGTTCTCACACAAACTCTTTTCCGTTGTGTGCCAGATGAAGGTTAGCAAAACTCAGAAAGCCAACTCGCAAATTGCTCAACTGCTTACAGTGCAAACCACACAAAACCCTCATGAGACTCTTAATCAGGTCATAAATAACAAAAATCGTCAGACTGTGAACTACAGTGCACACTTAAAACATCCTAAAGGTACCAGGTGCGAGTGTAAACAGTTAATCTTTAGTATTGGTTGTGTTGAAAAGAGCCAGGTGTTGTATCTTCAGTCAAATCCACCTTTCACAATCCTCTCTGCCATTTAAACGTACGGTATTTGTCGACTGCATAAAATGTGTACAAATGGGGGCGATTCAGATGGCTGCAAATACACTTATAGGACCCCTTCTCAAGACCACAGGTGCAGTGGACACATTGCTATGCTGCTATCAATACTATAGGTTGTCTATGCTCACACACAACTGGTTACCATGCTACAGGGCTGCCAACTTTTCAAAAAGCCTTGGAGTGAGATTTTGTGGGGCCAACCAAAATTTTGCCATATACACACCAATTTTTTGTTTGGCCCATTGCCATACAGCAAAAAACATTTACCGCTTACCATACATCAGTGGTTCTCAATGTATTAGCCTTAGGCCCTACTCAGAGTGTACAAATGGAACCAATTGAACCAACAGTAAGACACAAGACACAGCATGGCCCATTTTGTGCATATTTATTTTGGGGAAAAAGTAAAGAGATATTTAGTATACATAGAGTATATGTTGAAACATTTAAATAAAAATGAAAAACCCCAAAACATTTTTTAAACATCCCCACTTTCAAACTAACAAAACAGACTACTCATCTCAGGCTACTCATCTCATGTCAGGCCTGGAATAGAAAGAGGACTCAGATGCAGAGTGTCCAATAAGGCAGATTTTATTTATATTTCTCCAACCTCGGCTGTGAGTGACAAAATAATCCAGCTATGAAATTTATACTATCAAGTGATAAGACTAAAATAATCAGGAAGAAACTAATCTAATACACAAAAAACACTCCAAATGGAGGGACAAAACTGCAGAAACAAAAGGAATAACCCAACAGAAAATCACTCCACAAGGAAGAAGACAAAAGCTAAATACTATGAACACTGAATCTCTCCCTGAGGAGGACAACCAAAACACTACACTATAAAGACAAAATAAAAGTGCTCTCAAAAACAGAGGCTCTACAATTACACCTAAGAAACTTCAACTAGAACAAAAATTCACTCCAAAGGAGGCTACAAAAATCGCTATAAACTTGACAGAAACAGATGACTCTAAACTGTGAAACTACAAACAAAAAATCACTTGCATGGAGGTAAAGAATACGTACAACAAGGCAGAGACAAGACAAGATATGTGACGACTGGCTGGGGTGCACAAACGGAACGAAACACTCTGGCACAAGACAAAGGGAGACGCAGACTATAAGATACATAAGGGCAATGGGAAACAGGTGGACACAATCAGGAATTAGGGAAGACACTCCGACAGGTGACACATGAGGAAGGGCAAGTGACCTGAAACGAGAGGAGAGTTACTTTTCAAAATAAAACAGGAAATGACAAGACATGGAGACAGGACAAAACTTGACCTCACCGCGTGACATCTCAGTCCTTGATGGCTGTGTGCTTGGTTGTACTTGCTCATGGCCTTTTTTGAGGCCTTGATGATGTCCTGGGAGGGCTCCCACTTGAAGCAGGGCTCCAGGCCAGCCATCTTGATGGTCATGATGGATGACAATGTCCCATCCAGAGCCAGGCTGTTTCTTGTCTTGGTTTTGTTGAGCCCCACCACGGAAAAAAACCCTCTCTGCGTTGGCGTTGGAGTGGGGTAAAACCAGGACCAGCTTGGTGATTGTCGAAGCCTCATGAACAGAGGTAATCCTGTCAGGTAATCCTGTCACCTATGAAGAAGGAACCAAGAACACAATGGAAAAATATGTTATATTACTTTGTAAGAGGAGTAAAGGATAATTAATTTAGTCTAAAACCAAATGCATGCACCTAGTTTTATGCATACATACCAAATTATTCTAATTTGTATTTTCTACTATGTTATTGGTGTACAAGAATCATTCTTACCCTGTGTTTCCAGGTTGCCATCTCAGCCCAGAAGTTCTCCGTCTCATGTTCAGAGTCCTGGAGGGGTGGTAATGCCATAGTCTGGTATTCCAGGAGCTTTGTCATGCTCCTCTGGCCCATGGTAGGGGAGCAGTTGGGGGGACCTTATTTTAAAAGCACAGTTACAAGTATTTTATTTTTGATATATGATGTATGTATGATATATGTCATCGACCCAAAGAATTGTTTTTTAAAAGCCAGTTAGAGATGGATCATGTGCAAAATTCTATAATTACAATGCTTTGTTATAGAATTCGTGGAATTTAGTCTCAAATAACAAGCAGAGATTGCTGAAAAAAATCCTAACCTCTCCACAAAGTACAGGACATCTTCCATGCCACATTCCAACCTTTGCCGGACATCTATGAACTTTGCATGCTTGAGCAGTGGCTCTTGCAGAGGCAGCTTCTTCATGGCATACTCCAGAGCATTGATTAGAAAACTGAGGGCAGCTTCATGGAACTTCTCAACCTGATGGGGTGTGATGTCTCCATCATCAAGCAATCTGTGCAGCTTGGCCCTAGTGGTAAAGCCAATGTTCAGCTTTCTTCCTGTCACAGATATAACAAATCAAGGTTGACAGATATGCTGTGTCATGCTTATCATATCAGCATGATTAGACCAGTTAGACCAAAAAACTAGGACAATCTTTTCTACTCATACTTAACATGAGCCCCACATAGAAAGCCCATGTGGGGCATATATAAGGGCCCCATAGGGGATTTAAGTGGGCAGAGTGGGCATGGGATGGAGCTGCGTATCATTTCTTGGGCCCGATGTGGTTCATCCAACATGGGCCCACATGGGATGTCCATGTGGGCTGACTGTGCGGGCCCTATAAGGGATAAGAGTGGGCAAAGTGTGCATTGGCTGGAAGTAGGCAAGGTGTCTGGGCCCAATGTGGTTTCCATAACATGAGCCCCACATGGGCTTCCCAGGTGGACCGACTCTATGGGCCCCGTAAGGAATGTAAATGGGCAGAGTGGGAAAGGGGTGGAACTGGGTAACAATATCTGGGACCCATGTTGTTTCAGTAACATGGGCCCCACATGGTAAGCCCATTTGGGCTGACTGTATGGGCCTCATAAGGGATATAAGTGGGCTAAGTGGGAATGGGCTGGAAATAGTAAAGTTGTGTGGGCCCCATATGGGTTCAGTAAAATGCGACCCACGTGGGAAGCCCATGTGGGCCTACTCTATTGGCCCCATAAGGGATTTAATTGGGCAAAGTAGGCATAGGGTTGAACCTGGTAACAATATCTGGGACCCATTTTGTTTCAGTAACATTGGCCCCACATGGTAAACACATGTGGGCCCACTTTATGGGCCCTGTAAGGGATGTAAGTGGGCAGAGTGGGAATGGGATGGAACTTGGTAACAATATCTGGGACCCATGTTGCTTCAATAACATGGGCCCCACATGGTTAGCCCATTTGGGCCTACTCTATGGGCCCCACAAGGGACCTAATTGGGCAAAGTCAGCATTGGGTGGAACTTGCTCCAGTTATTTTATTTTTTGTATTTTCTACAGTTATGCTCACCACAAATTTGCATGGATTTTGTCAAATTTTAGAGGGCTGCAGTTCGGGCCCCAGAGCACCTGGTCCCAAATTTTGGGCACACATTCTTGGCCCCAGGATTTAGCAAACCAAATTTGATGTATGTACATATTGGGGAAAAATTTGACAAAAACTGGTTTCGGACTTAGACATTCTCACTCAGAAGTGAGTTTTGAGACCATTTTTTAAGCTTGGGCTGAGGCTGGCATATTTCAATCCACACTTGTTTCAGGGCAGGTGCTATATATATTTGTGGTTGTGTGAAATTCACAGCGGCACCTCTTCTTGACCCCCTGATCCCAAATCTATAGCTCCTCCAGTGCTTGTACTAAAAAAGACACTAAAAGCTCTGCTTTTGGGGATTTTATTGTGTAGCAGCAATTACGATGCACAAGAACCAGCACCTCCATATTCACCACCTCAGGGACTGAATGGTGCAATTTTGGAGTCTAAATTCCATGTAGAACTGACAAAATAGGGAAAAGGGGGCCTCAAAGGTAATCTGACAAACACCAAGGCCACTATAATCGCCACCACTTAGCATTTTGATGCTAATATTGCTTTAAGAATTTGAATTGTGCCATTAGGCCCGCTTTTTGGGGCCTATTTCGGGTACGTGCAATTTAGATGCATGAGTCCAATGCAGTCTCGGAAAGCACCCTTTGAAGGAATGACCCAATTTTGGGACTGATTTTAATCAGAAAGTCAAATAAAAAGTTGACCTAGGGGAAAAATTTAGTAGTGCTATACTGGCCAAAGGTTAGACAGCTTTGTAATGCTGTGTTGTTTTTAGATATGTTTTTTTTCTGCTGAACTCTGCTCCATTTATTGTTTGCATCTTTATAAACATCAAAATCCCAGTTAAACATTGGTGGACTATCTTTTATAATCATAATTAATGTAAATACAGACATGATGATACATGGACATGTGAAACATTCTCAGTTCAGATTAAAACAGGGTATGAACCCTGATTAAAATCTACAGGCAATATTTTCCTTCTTAATATCTGTGACTGTAGACATGAAAGCAGCTGTCAGGTGTACTGTAACAAGGTGAAATGCGCCTCAATTTTTTTGGACCGCTGGTGTGAGACTGCATTGTTACTGCTCTGTATTCATACAGTCAATATTACAGTCGAACTTGCAAAACAACATGACAGCGTTGTCATCAGCATTATCTTGTATGCTGTGGCATGTTTGGGAGGCAGCTTGTGGTTGAACAGGCTTGTAAGGAGAGCTGTCTCTGTAGTTGGCACAGACCTGATCAAACTGTAGACAGATTGCTGGTGAATGGTTTGAAAATTTTACTGCTCTCTTACATTTGACACATCTATCACACATGGCAGGGAAAAAACACACAACACAAGTAAACAGCTGCAGTTCTGTGGGGCAGAAGCAGAATGGAATGGAATGGCCAGGCAGGTTAAAGCTGACAACTCAAGGTGTGTAGATGATTGTCTACAACAGCATATTTCCATACTACAGAAGTATAAAAATAATAAAAAGTTAAAATAAAATATTATATATAGAATTATATATATATATATAAATAACTAATAACTAATTTTTATTTTAAAAATCATATTAATAAAGTCTATTTTTAAATAAAAATTAGTTATTATTTTTCAGGGCACAAGGTTTTTGCTTTAATTATGTTGTGAATAAGAAGGCAGACGCTGTGGCTTTTTAGGTCATGCGTATTGCAACGGTCACACTTTTATTTTGAATTTCTTCTGAACAGCGCCGACAGCAGCAAAGAGCAGCAGTCCGCAGTAGTAGCAGCACCTTTCGACACTGGTGAGTAGTGTAAGACATGTTTTTGGATGTCTTAACTATTGCCTTACATATTGCTTAATTAAACTATCGAAGGGCT
>NW_019524945.1:61306-64413 GCF_002814215.2 Seriola lalandi dorsalis
TAGTTATTATTTTTCAGGGCACAAGGTTTTTGCTTTAATTATGTTGTGAATAAGAAGGCAGACGCTGTGGCTGTGGCTTTGGCTTTTTTTTTTTTCATGCGTATTGCAACGGTCACACTCGCGCTTTTATTTTGAATTTCTTCTGAACTGCGCCGACAGCAGCAGTCCGCAGTAGTAGCAGCACCTTTCGACACTGGTGAGTAGCATATACCTGTATCTGTATTATGTAAAATTCTTGTATTAAACCATCATTACTATCGAAGTATTGTGAGCTAAGACACTGGGGAATTTGCAAAAATGCTTGTTTGAACTCAGCTTCTAGTGAGTGTTTTAGCTAACTAAGCTAAGCTAATGTTGGTAGTTAGGCCTAATAAACCCAATTAGTCTACATAACGTTACTGGTTTTTATACAGCCCCTCTCAAAATCAAAGGCAGAATAAACAATTTCGAGGTGGTATAAACAATTTCGAGTACAAAAATGCAAGCTGAATTACCCTAGCTCAACAGCCACATGTGGCGGCTCTTGCAGCTGCTGCTTTTTCCTTTCAGGTATGCATTTTAAGAAAATGCTGTCTTTCCCATTACAAACACAAGTTGAATTGATCTAAGAAGGCTCCATTATTACTTGGATCTTGTATGTGTAGCCTACTTCATAATGTGTGCTGCGGGTCCCGGTGTGGAGCAATGACAGTAGCTGCGTTTCCATTACAGTAGTTTGCAAAATACTAGCGATATATCTCACATTTCGACAAAGTTCAATTGCCACTTGCAGGTGTTTCCATTTGTAGGTGATTTTCGATCTAGCCGTAATTCCCATAAATTCTCATCCCGTGAGACCTCACTTTGAGGAAGATGGCCGATGTATTGCAACTCCATGGTAACAGCTTGATCTCAGCTGCCGCTACATAGTCTAGTGCCAAGTTGACGCCGAAGCGCACCAGATTGACTGATGACAGTAGCTGCACTTAAACACACGCCTATTTGTTCTGCATGAACATTTAAAAAAAAAATAAGCAAGAAGCTCTGAATGTTCGTATTGTTCTGATAATTGTACTTATAACATTTAATAAAATATGAAAGGCTAGTGAACACTGTTTGACTGTGAGGGAAAAAATCAGGAGTCTGTAAAATGCATTTATTTTATCTGATTTATTTTATTTACTCATTAAGCATTTAAAATGTGAAAATTGTTTTACTGATGAGAGGAAATAAAAACAACACAGTTAATATGACATAGTCTGTTAACTCTGCCTTTATGCATTTATTTGGTCTCATTTATTAATTGTTTCACGTGCATGAAACAAAGATTTATCAAACATATTTCTTCAAAATCGCTGGTTTACTTATTAAAGTTGATATAAGATGACGTGGAAATGGCAGTAAAAATGGTCAGGAATGTACAATTACTGCACAAATTCGCTTTTCTTATGATTTATAGATAAGGCCCATTATGAATTGGGTCACAATGGTTTGTCATTTTTGTTAAAATAGGTCTCTGGGAAAAACGTTTGAGAAAGAATGACTTAATGGATAGTTCTGACAATTTAACTCGACTGACAACAGCCATGCTGGCCCTTTGTTGCATTATTCTGCAATAGTACATCTAGGCCTATCGGTGTTCATCCTAGCTCTTATTTAACAGCTTAATGTAGCTGTCAAGGAGTTTAATTATAGTCTTATCAGTTAATATTTGTGAATGCACCTGACATAATTCTTAAGAAAAAATATGACAAATCCAAACAAAATAAGAACTCTCCCATTGTTCTATTTCTAGGCCGGCTATATAGTTTTAATCTACAAATGTGTTAAAATTGTGAATTTAACCTGAAACTCTATTTTATAATTGGTGGGTGAATGTTAACCACACAGTATTTACCTGTGCAAAACCATAAATTAAACCATAAAGTGCCTCCTGTTGACTTCTCTCAACCATTGTCTTCATGTCACATTCAGATTTGTCCAGAGTCATTCACACACTGTTGGAAAGTGTTCTTCTTTGCCACGTAAGTAATTTGAATGTAATACTTTGCCATATATGCACAATGTATCTGTTGTCAGTTCATGCTCATTTGTCATTTTCAGGTATGATATTATTGCACTTGCAAGATCAAAAATTGTAGTAGGCTATGTGAAGTGCATGATTGTGGACAGTCGCTGCGGAAGTGGTGTGTAAGATGAGGAAGTGCTAGTATTTTGATTGATGGCCACAAAATTTGAATAAATTAGATAGAATAGTTTTGTTTGTTTAAGCTTACTTCTGAAATAATACTAACCCTTGTGCACCCCTTTAAAAAAGTAATGTAGAGATCCCTCCCTGAAAAATGTTCCCCTCCTAAAAGTGCTGAAAAAAAATATTATTTATGAATATTTTCTTCCACTTTTATTGAGTCAGATTTTTTCACCAACTGAACTCCTGATCATAACTGTTACATTTTCATTAATTTAAAAAGTAATTTTTACCTTTTAATGCCATTTTTGGAATATAAAACCAGATTTCCTTGTGAAATAAACGCAAAACATTTCAGCCACTGAGTAGTGGGTAGTTTTCTTTTAAGTTTCCCACTTAGTGATATGTTGGGACTCATCATTCAAGGGACCAGATGTTTCTTTTTTTGGGTCTGAGCTCTACCTCATGAGCTGGACACCAAATATGTTGGATTTCGGTTGTTTATCAATTTATTGGCTATCATAAATTAAGAAAATATTAATATTAAAAATATTAATATTAAAAAATAAATTTGAAATTAATTAAAGTTCACTGGGCACCAGCCTAAACTAATAGGCAAAATAGCCAATATGGTTTTAGTCTCAAGTTATTACCATTAATCTTTGTAAAATTGTAAATAAATGTCTTTAAGTATAACTACTGGTATGTTTAATGTTGCACAAGCGTGAATATTGCCAACCTCTACTTGGTAGAATTCCAATCCTTCAACTTTAACTTACTGTTGATTTGGTAATTTGGTTATAGTTAGAAGGCTAATGATTAATCAGAGTTCCAGATTAATGGTAATAAATTGAGACTAAAACCATATTGGCTATTTTGCCTATTGGTTTAGGCTGGTGCCCCGTGAACTTTAATTAATTTTAAAGTTATTATTTAATAT
>NW_019524945.1:64463-64900 GCF_002814215.2 Seriola lalandi dorsalis
ATCTCATCTTACATTCTTCCCTTTCTTCAGATGAAATGTCCTCATTTCAAAGTTTATGAAAAATAAATCTCATCCTAACACTGAAATACAGAAGAGAACACTAGGTAGAAAAATGGAAATAACTAACAAGTAATCTACTATAAATGTCTGAAAACTGTACCCTATGCTATTACCTTTTTACAGACATCACAAATTTCGTCAACATTCACACTTGAACTTCAAAACTGGGAAATATCTGAATCATGGAACCATAAAACACATGTAACATTTGTTTTTCAACATACAACAGAAGTCAGTAACATACCATACAGTTTCTTTTTTTTTTTTTCACACATCTTACTTCAGGCCGTTTTCTTTTCTTGTTCTTAGTTGTTGCATTCACTTTGTTTTGTTGTTTTTGTTAACTTTTTCCTTCTTTTTTTTTTTTTTTTTTTTTT
>NW_019524945.1:64950-65910 GCF_002814215.2 Seriola lalandi dorsalis
CAATAAATTGATAAACAACCGAAATCCAACATATTTGGTGTCCAGCTCATGAGGTAGAGCTCAGACCCAACAGATATTAAGTTGAACCACCTCAAAGAAGGCAAAAATCGAACAAAATGATGATGTAGTACAAGCCATTTTACACGTGGGAAACACTATGGTCTCCTTTGTATTTTAGTGAAATGGATTACTTCCATGGCAATTCAAGGACAAGGAGGAGGAGAATCAAAAGTAGAGTACAGCAGCATTTAATGATCCTTGCCATGGAGGCTGTGGACCAGGCAGATCAAGCTGTGGACCAGGCAGATCAAGCTGTGGACCAGGCAGATCAAGCTGTAGACCAGGCAGATCAAGCTGTGGACCAGGCAGATCAAGCTGTAGACCAGGCAGATCAAGCTGTGGACCAGGCAGGTCAAGCTGTAGACCAGGCAGATCAAGCTGTGGACCAGGCAGTGCAGCCAGTGGAACAAGAAGTGCAGGCGGTAGACCAAGAAATGCAGGCAGTGGATCCGGATGTGCAGGTTGAGGATATGGAGAACAATGCTAATGAAGCTGTAAATCTGCAGTTGGACTTTGACAGTGTTGTTGATGACTCTGATGAAGATCCTACCTGTGATTTTACTGAAGAGGAGCCCCACTCTGATGCGAAGAGGAAACTAGCTGAATGGGCAGCTAACCGTCAGGTGTCTCATTCTGCACTGTCAGAGTTACTAGCAATACTCTTGGAGCTTGGTCTGGATGTACCCAAAGATCCCAGAACACTCCTCTGTACAGTGAAAGAATGTGAGGTCAAAGAGATGGGAAAGGGAAGTTACTACCACTTTGGGCTTGCACATGCAATACTGTCTGAATTGAAAATGACAAATGAGCATGAACTGACAACAGACACATTGACTATTCGTGTGAATGTTGATGGGCTGCCTCTTTCAAGGAGCTCTAATATGCAGCTGTGGCCCATTT
>NW_019524945.1:67811-69238 GCF_002814215.2 Seriola lalandi dorsalis
ATAACTAATTTTTATTTTAAAAATCATATTAATAAAGTCTATTTTTAAATAAAAATTAGTTATTATTTTTCAGGGCACAAGGTTTTTGCTTTAATTATGTTGTGAATAAGAAGGCAGACGCTGTGGCTTTTTAGGTCATGCGTATTGCAACGGTCACACTTTTATTTTGAATTTCTTCTGAACAGCGCCGACAGCAGCAAAGAGCAGCAGTCCGCAGTAGTAGCAGCACCTTTCGACACTGGTGAGTAGTGTAAGACATGTTTTTGGATGTCTTAACTATTGCCTTACATATTGCTTAATTAAACTATCGAAGGGCTGTGGGTAAAGCAAGAGCACGGGGACAACTTCTCTGTACAGGTCAATCCATCTTTATTCCTTCTCCGGAGAACCCCAACCTAGGAAGACCGAACACTGACTACCCAAGTGACATCTCACCTCTTACATATCACTCCGCCACTCCTAATCATAACTCACATTACCTGCCACTAAAGTGCGCCATATTATATAGTTCCAGATTAAACTTAAACAGCAGAATACAATATTTATAAATGTAGTTACAAATAATTAAATTATGTGGACTCAAAATAATGTACAATGCAAAATAAGGCAATCTGTTGAATATGTCCTCACAAGAATAAATCTCATCTTACATTCTTCCCTTTCTTCAGATGAAATGTCCTCATTTCAAAGTTTATGAAAAATAAATCTCATTTTACAGTAGCATATACCTGTATCTATATTATGTAAAATTCTTGTATTAAACCATCATTACTATCAAAGTATTGTGAGCTAAGACACTGGGGAATTTGCAAAAATGCTTGTTTGAACTCAGCTTCTAGTGAGTGTTTTAGCTAACTAAGCTAAGCTAATGTTGGTAGTTAGGCCTAATAAACCCAACTAGAAAATTCCAGGGAAATTTTGAGTGCCACGGGGGCTACTGCCGGGATGGGGTTAAAGATCTCTGTCACTGTAGCGATGACATCACGCAGCCCTTGGCTGTCAGAGGTCAGGTCAGGAGCTGCCGTTGCCATGGCAATGTGAAAATCTGCCCAGAGTTTGGCTTCTACATGGCTTCAAACAACTGCAAATTATGAGAAAGCCGTTACTTCTTTTAAAAAACCGAAAACACCGTGCCAGACACTGAAGCCAGAAGTTTCTACAGTTTGTATTTTATTCAGATATTCCTTAAAATGAGTGCGTAAGCTCAGTGCGAAGACAGAGAGAGATTCTTTTGAAAAAAAAAGACGATTACATCAGGTGTCAATGAGAGTGAGACAGGTATTGCTGCCGGACTCGGCACCCCCGTTTAAATTTTGTGCAGACCCTGCCTGTCAAAGTTACATTTTATGAATCCCAACAACTATGTCTACATTTTCAGAAAGAATTATTTGTCTCCTTTTTACGGTTTGGCCGCGAGCTCGAGTTAA
>NW_019524945.1:69480-103938 GCF_002814215.2 Seriola lalandi dorsalis
TGGCGGAAGAATAATAAACCCGAAACAGAATATTAATAGATGCCTCGGAGCTGAGCACCCGTGGCACTAATTAGTCGACATAACGTTACTGGTTTTTATACAGCCCCTCTCAAAATCAAAGGCAGAATAAACAATTTCGAGGTGGTATAAACAATTTCGAGTACAAAAATGCAAGCTGAATTACCCTAGCTCAACAGCCACATGGTTGCCGCTGCTGCTTTTTCCTTTCAGGTATGCATTTTAAGAAAATGCTGTCTTTCCCATTACAAACACAAGTTGAATTGATCTAAGAAGGCTCCATTATTACTTGAATCTTGTATGTGTAGCCTACTTCATAATGTGTGCTGTGGGTCCCGGTGTGGAGCAATGACAGTAGCTGCGTTTCCATTACAGTAGTTTGCAAAATACTAGCGATATATCTCACATTTCGACAAAGTTCAATTGCCACTTGCAGGTGTTTCCATTTGTAGGTGATTTTCGATCTAGCCGTAATTCCCATAAATTCTCAACCCATGAGACCTCACTTTGAGGAAGATGGCCGATAGCGTCTTGCGACTCCATGGTAACAGCTTGATCTCAGCTGCCGCTACATAGCCTAGTGCCAAGTTGACGCCGAAGCGCACCAGATTGACTGATGACAGTAGCTGCACTTAAACACACGCCTATTTGTTCTGCATGAACATTTAAAAAAAAAAATAAGCAAGAAGCTCTGAATGTTCGTATTGTTCTGATAATTGTACTTATAACATTTAATAAAATATGAAAGGCTAGTGAACACTGTTTGACTGTGAGGGAAAAAATCAGGAGTCTGTAAAATGCATTTATTTTATCTGATTTATTTTATTTACTCATTAAGCATTTAAAATGTGAAAATTGTTTTACTGATGACAGGAAATAAAAACAACACAGTTAATATGACATAGTCTGTTAACTCTGCCTTTATGCATTTATTTGGTCTCATTTATTAATTGTTTCACGTGCATGAAACAAAGTTGTGATTTATCAAACATATTTCTTCAAAATCGCTGGTTTACTTATTCAAGTTGATATAAGATGACGTGGAAATGGCAGTAAAAATGGTCAGGAATGTTCAATTACTGCACAAATTCGCTTTTCTTATGATTTATAGATAAGGCCCATTATGAATTGGGTCACAATGGTTTGTCATTTTTGTTAAAATAGGTCCCTGGGAAAAACGTTTGAGAAAGAATGACTTAATGGATAGTTCTGACAATTTAACTTGACTGACAAAAGCCATGCTGGCCCTTTGTTGCATTATTCTGCAATAGTACATCTAGGCCTATCAGTGTTCATCCTAGCTTTTATTTAACAGCTTAATGTAGCTGTCAAGGAGTTTAATTATAGTCTTATCAGTTAATATTTGTGAATGCACCTGACATAACTCTTAAGAAAAAGACAAATCCAAACAATATAAGAACTCTCCCATTGTTCTATTTCTAGGCCGGCTATATGGTTTTAATCTACAAATGTGTTAAAATTGTGAATTTAACCTGAAATTCTATTTTATAATTGGTGGGTGAATGTTAACCACACAGTATTTACCTGTGCAAAACCATAAATTATAAAAAGTGCCTCCTGTTGACTCAACCATTGTCTTCCTGTCACATTCAGATTTGTCCAGAGTCATTCACACACTGTTGGAAAGTGTTCTTCTTTGCCACGTAAGTAATTTGAATGTAATAGTTTGCCATATATGCACAATGTATCTGTTGTCAGTTCATGCTCATTTGTCATTTTCAGGTATGATATTATTGCACTTGCAAGCTCAAAAATTGTAGTAGGCTACGTGAAGTGCATGATTGTGGACAGTCGCTGCGGAAGTGGTGTGTAAGATGAGGAAGGAAAGAACAGGGTCAGCAGACTTTCCAGTGCTAGTATTTTGATTGATGGCCACAAAATTGGAATAAATTAGATAGAATAGTTTTGTTTGTTTAAGCTTACTTCTGAAATAATATTAACCCTTGTGCACCCCTTTAAAAAAGTAATGTAAAGATCCCTCCCTGAAAAAATGTTCCCCTCCTAAAGGTGCTGAAAAAAATATTATTTATGAATATTTTCTTCCACTTTTATTGAGTCAGATTTTTTCACCAACTGAAGTCCTGATCATAACTATTAAATTTTCATTAATTTCAAAAATTATTTTTACCTTTTAATGCCATTTTTGGAATATAAAACCAGATTTCCTTGTGAAATAAACGCAAAACATTTCAGCCACTGAGTAGTGTGTAGTTTTCTTTTAAGTTTCCCACTTAGTGATATGTTGGGACTCATCATTCAAGGGACCAGATGTTTCTTTTGTTGGGTCTGAGCTCTACCTCATGAGCTGGACACCAAATATGTTGGATTTTGGTTGTTTATCAATTAATTGGCTATCATAAATTAAGAAAATATTAATATTAAAAATATTAATATTAAATAATAACTTTAAGATTAATTAAAGTTCACGGGGCACCAGCCTAAACTAATAGGCAAAATAGCCAATATGGTTTTAGTCTCAATTTATTACCATTAATCTTTGTAAAATTGTAAATAAATGTCTTTAAGTATAACTACTGGTGTGTTTAATGTTGCACAAGCGTGAATATTGCCAACCTCTACTTGGTAGAATTCCAATCCTTCAACTTTAACTTACTGTTGATTTGGTAATTTGGTTATAGTTAGAAGGCTAATGGTTAATCAGAGTTCCAGATGAAAACAGCCCCATGCATCTGGACCACTGCTAACAGATTTTTCCATGCATCAGGGTGTTCAATATAAGATGTATAAACTCAAAGACACAATAATCTCAAACTCCAGTGGTTCCAATTGTTTTGAACTGGAGGGCAGAGTTGCAATTATGAGGAATATTGTGCATTCCACTGCAGAAACACATGTAGTGTATGAACTTTTTGAGACAGGAGCATGTTTTTTCAACTATCCAATTGATTCGACATGTCTTGGAGTTTGTTTACTATCAAAACTGTCTGGTCAGCTTGCGAGTGCTCCAGTAACAGACTTCACAAAACCACTGCTGTTATTGCCTCTTCGGAAAATGTTTGTGGCTTTGCCTCAGCTACACAGCACATAACATGATGAATTTTGCAGGATGACTTCATTCAGTGTGGTGGAGTTTGTGGATGAAATTGACCCTGATGGCTGCAAAAAGGTGGACATCATTTCATCAGAGTGGTTCGAGGGCACTGACGGAAAATTATGCTGTCACCAGCCACATTGCTCAATGTGACCAAGGCTGTGAAAGAGGGCACACCACCAGCTCAGAACTGGATTCTGTGTAATGTGCGTGTGATGGGAAATGCAGGTAACTTTGATTTTCCTCATTAACTACTGCTCTGTTTACTTTACTTTAAAGCCCCTGTGATCCCCAACTTATTCTTTTTTGTGTTGATTTTTCTTTAAAGGTTTCTCTGAGCTAATTGGTCAAGGGCTGGTGTAGCCGCAGATCGTCATTCCAAACAAACAGGATCACACCAAACTAGATTAATTCAATTCAGTTGATTTCAGTCCTCACACGTGATAGTTGTAGGTGTGCTCTTGTTTGGTTGCATACCTGCAACCACACTATCCCTCTGCAGATTAGACATCTGCTTCATATTATGTATACTGAATGTGCATTTTTTTTTCAATTAATACTGGTTTCAGGGCCTCAAAGTAGGGGTGTAGCGAATCGCTGTTGCTTCGTGGTTCGTGAATTTTGTGATCCACAACACTTACTTTAAATGTCTATGGAAATCTCGTTCTATTTTAATATCAGCTTCACTCCTTTTTATTTTGTGTCATTGTATTTTACAGCCACTTATGCAGAGGCCAGGGTAAAGCTACATCAAGCTGAGTATACATCAGACCTGACAGACACCGAAGATGGCTTGATAAAGAGAAAGTAGGTGTTTGTGGGGGAATACAGGTTAAAGGTCATTTCCATAATATAGAGGCAGTAGGTATGGTTTACCTTATATATCTTCATATTAACCTCTCTAGGGCAAGGGCAAAATTCTTCCAGAGTCAGAGCAAGCAACTAGAATCAAGTAAGCATTCTGATTCAGAGGAGGAACTTCCACCCACTCCCCCTTCGGCCAGCAGCAACGAAAATGACCAGCCAGATCACCAGCCCCACTGCCCAGTGAGTTGCCAGTTCCACTGTCCAGCAGGTTGTCAGCCCCACTGCCCAGCAAGTCGCCAGTTCCATTGTCCAGCAGGTCACCAGCCCCACTGCCCAGCGAGTCGCCAGTTCCATTGTCCAGCAGGTCACCAGCCCCACTGCCCAGCGAGTCGCCAGTTCCATTGTCCAGCAGGTCACCAGCCCCACTGCCCAGCGAGTCGCCAGTTCCATTGTCCAGCAGGTTGCCAGCTCCACTGCCCAGAGGGTTGCAAGCCCCAGTTGTGAAGCCATGTTCTCTAAACTTCTTACAATTGTAGAAGAAATTAAGGAGACCCAGAAGGTTCATGGTAAGATGCTAAATGTCCTGCTGAAGAAGCAAGATGCATCAGTGATGGAGGTTCCTGGTGGAGTGGTCTTCCCGCTGCAAACTCAAGCGGATGTTGAGGCTCTCGCGGAGAAACTGGGGGATCGCAGTTTAATGTCTGCTGTTGTAAGTTTTTTGGGGTTTTTTTTTTTTACTTTTTTTCCAAATTGATTTGCATTAGCCTACAAAATAAAAATATGTATTACATTACAGTAAATTACATAAAGGCTAGAACTTCAAATTTTTAGTTGACTTTCTGGCTTTTTTTTCTCCTTTTGGCTCTCATCTCTAGGTTGCTATGGTGGCAGATATAGGGGGCACAAGTGTAGATGATGCAACGAGGCGAATGATGAAATACATTCTGTCAAACACGCTGGCATTGGACTATAACATATTTGGCCGTCACGGGAAAAAGAAGTTTAAAGACTTGCGTCTTTACAACGTTGTGTATGGTAAGTAAATTAGAGAAGTTCTTCAACAAATGAAAATCATTTGTTGAAGAACTTCTATATATTATAATATAATATTCCATCTGCAGGGATTAAAGTTCTCTGTCGCCATTTCCGTCAGTTGGGAAAATGAAAGGAAAAAAATTACCACGTGCGCTTTTGTTGTGCAGGGCTCGACAATTCAATTGTTTCAGACTTGTATTGATTATTTTGAGACTAAAAATAGATGTGTGCATCATTTTATTTTATGATTATTTGTACACACCTCACAAAGCTATTATATATTAATTATTATCATGAGGGAGTATTATAATAGAATGTTTTATTAAGTTAAAGTACTTCATAAATATTTTCTTGTGCTAAAAATCCATAAAGATTATCCATCATATCCTTCATACTTTGGCGAATATGGCCCTGAAGTTGGCCATTGTTTAATTCTAAATGGTGTTTTAAAGAGAATATGTTTTTAATTTTAGCTCATACTATCAACCAAATTTGTTTTACAGAGGCTCTTAAGAAGAATTCCTTGACGGCACAGGTGAACCAGCAGGAAGTAGAGAGGGCACTGTCGAAATGGTTCACTGGGGCAAGAGACAGAGGAGGACGAAGGGCATCCAGACAGCCAGTTCCAAATTAAACAGTACTGAGCAGTGGTGGAGTATGAGAGAGTGCAGAAAATTTGTATTCGGGTACAAGTACAGTTATACTGTTAAAATATATCTCAGTTACAAGTAAAACTTACTAAAGTTACATTGTTTTCTCATTGTTTGCAAAATGTTGACAAACTTTTACATTGTTTTTCTTGAACAATAACAATTATATTTATTTAAATGATTTTGATTTTGATCCATAAAAATTTGACCGAAAACCAGAAAATATTCATAAATAAAAAGTTGAAATCAGAGAATGTTGCCATTTTTTAATTAATTAAAACAAACTGGTTCGTGATTAATCATTTATTTTTTTGATTAATTGTTGCAACTCTAGGTTGGATGTTTATTCTAACTGTCCTCAGTACTCAATTAGGATTTTTTAAAGTAATAAAGTAGATTACTTTGTGTAATGCAAAGTACAATTAAAACTATAAGCTTTAAAATTTACTCTTAGAAGTAAAAGTATGGAGCCAGATTATTTGAAAAACAAAGTAATTTAAAAAATAAAATTTGTAACTGAAAGTTCAAGTTTTGATCTTGAATTGTAAAAATAATTACAAATACAATTTTTTTAAACACAATTGTGATTTAATTCTGATATTCTTTGAAATGAATTATTTATTTTTAATTTCTACTTATTTTCACATTTGAGGTCTTTTTTAAGTTGCTAATTTAATGTTTTCAGAGTCAGATCTTTTTTTTCCACATTGAAATTCAAAGTTTCAGAGTCTTAGTCCTGATCTGGTGTGGGTGGCAGCTGAGAGGATGTGTTGTAAATAACTATAAAAATAAAAACTATAGTATAGTTTTTATTTCTATAGTTAGTTACAACACAAAAATAAATGTAAGCCTTATGGATGGATGGATGGATGGACTAACAAACAACACCCAGTGTTCAAATTATCCAAAGTATCAAGCTAGTTTGGAGGATGCTGCAAACTCCAGCATCAATTTAAAATAACTTTATCTCCAGTATTCTTTACTAGCTCCTTACTTTGTTGTATTTTATCATTTGATAAACAGATTATAATTTGATGGCACATGTCAATTTATGTCATACTTAGACAGCAGCAGCTGTCGACTATTTTGATGGTCGACTAGTCACATTGAAACAATTAGTTGACTAATTGGATTATGAATCGCATAATTATTAAATTACTTTTATTTTAGCTATAAGCTTTTAAATTTAGGACCCACAAAGGACTAAAAGCTGGGACCAAAATGGGTCTTGCGTATCTTGCCCAGTTGGAGCCCACCTAACACCTAGTGTAATCCTGCATTAAACCCACATGGTCAGTTAGCATGGGGCCAACATAGAACCCGCAAACAATTTGACTTGCAACCCATATTTTAGCCATGTTGTCCCGATGTAGGACACACATAGGACATAAAGCTGGGACCAAGACGGGTCTTGTCTGTTTTGCCCAGCTGGGGCCCACCTAAAACCTGGTGTAATCCTGCCTTAAAACCAAATGGGCAATTGACTTTGGGCCAACATGGAACCTGTGGACAATCCCACTTGCAACCCATATTTCACCCCATACTGTCCCATGTAGGTCCCACATAGAACTTAAAGCTGAGACCAAGATGGCTTTTGTCTAGTTTGCCCAGCTGGGGCCTACTGACAACCTAGTGTTATCCTGCCTTAAACCCACATGGGCAATTGGCTTGGGGCCAATATGGAACCCGTGGACAATCCCATATGGGTGCAATCTGACAATCCCATATGGGGCCCATTATTCAGCCCATTTTGTACCCACATGGGCCCCACATAAAAATGTTGGCTGGGTTACTTCCAAAAACCCTGCACCAGCTTTTTTAGCGGTGTTATGGACAATATGACATGGGCAGCCATGAACATAAATGCTGGGGTGTTCCTTCAGGATTCTGGAGGAAATGGAGTTCTGTGAACCTGTGTTCACTGCAGCATTGTCCACAGAAAGACCAACACACTTCTGCCAAGGAATAGCCTTTTCTTCCAAGGTGGTCTTGATCTTGCTGAAGATCACTTCTGCTGTCCCACACCTTGCCCCGCTAGTAGTACACATCCCCAGGAAGCGATGTTCAACCTTGTCTTTCATAAAGATCCTGACTGTCGGGGTTCATCTTCTCTACTCCTGCAATGACAGCATAGTTAAGCAAAACATCCCATCCTCTTATGTACATGTTTAAAAACTAAATCATGCCAGATTATTGTTGAGGTGAAAAACATCATAGTTTGGGAACTACCTGTGTCATTGGATCCATCTGTGACTAGAGTGTATGGTTGTTCCCTCATTTGATCGACCAACTCCCTCATAAAATGTGGTGCCAGCGCCTCGTTAACTATGCTGGACATTTTTGTCCTGGCACACCGGTATTCCTGGGCTGTTCTTGAGTCTTTAAAACACTCCTTTAGAAGAGGCCCCGGGTGGTCTGCAACAGCTAGTGGCACATTGTGCTGCACTAGTGTTGCTGTTATTTTGACCTCAGTCCTCCTTGTCTGTGAGAATTTTTTTATTAATACTCCCCAAAGAACACAGTTGAGTTGAAATAGACAGTATATTAGACAAAACTATAAATCATGATAGAACAGTAGTAGTCACAAAACTCTCTTCTCCTTGACCCCTGCTCAGGCCACTGCTGTTCTTCATTCTATGTCTGTGGCTGTTCTATCTGTAACTGTTCTTCCTCTTGTTCTGTTGGTCGCTGTTCTGTCTCTTGTTCTGTTGGTTGTTCTGTCTGTTCCTGTTCTGTCTCTTGTTCTGTTGGTTCCTGTTCTGTTTGTTGCTGTTCTGTAGCCCTTTTCTTATGTGTCTGGTGTTTCAATAAATAAAATAAAAGATTTCTCTTTGTTCCTGCTGCTGGCCCCGGCTTTTTTTATTGGGCATCCTTGAAACCTTTAGGTTTAATAAAAGTCATGTTGGTTTAATAATTCTGCACTAGTATAATGAGCCAGTCCTGCAGCGAAAATACTTTGAATGGCCGTCAATTGCGACCGACACGAAAACGTCCATAAAACTACACAAAAACTTTGTAATATTCCTCCATACTGCTCGTCCGCGACAATCCAACTGTCCTGAATTGGGAACATCCAGAGTTTACTCGCAACGACATCATTTAGTACATGTTTATAGCCGAAAAACGATGGCTATGGTCAGCTAGCCCAAATGCGCACAGAGGCAGCTTCTTCATGGCATATCACAGATAGATCTATCTCTAGCTCTGGCCCAGACGAAATTCAGCGTGAGAAATCGGGGGTGTGGCATGAGAGCGTGTGAAGTGATTCAAATGAGTGTGTCTCACGGCCAGTGCGTGAGAGTTGGCAGCCTTGATGCTATTGCCTGCTATGCTTTGGGATTCTGGTCCCACAATTGTCAGTATAGCCATTGAAATATTTCACATGTTTATCTACACATATTTGTCCCTCTTTCCCAGTGCAAGGCACCTTAGTCAGTACCACAACAGACTGAGTTGGTGTAAATAATGTAAGAAATTTTAGATAACCCTGTGTGACTAGTTAACCCCTGAGAAACTAGTCTAATTAGTTTTAGCAATATAGTAACCTTTAGAGGTTCCTTGTTTGTTCTTTTCTTTTTTCCTCTCAGGTATTTACATAGCCTTAAATAGCCTCAATCCTTAAACACAGGCCTTGTTTGCTTAACTGCTAACATTGCTGCCATAATAAAGGTAATTCTCTACAAAGGATAAGAAATAATGATCCAACCTTCAGCTTTGCCTAGATCATATATAGCTACATATTTCATAGTTGTTTTCATTTTTGAAAAAAAAAAACAAAAACAAAAAAACACATCAACTCTGATCATGATTGCAGTTGTTATGTGCCACGTTCCTGATGACACCAATCTTCTCGATTCAGCAGTCCGCCGACATAACACGAGCAGCAGGAGTCAGCCAGACCGCCGAATGGGAATCAGGAGCAGGTGTCGGACAGACCACTGACCAGAATCAGGGTCGGCTGGTGTGTGGCCACCACGGAACCATGGAAAAATAGCCAGACCAGAGTTCCCTTGAAAGGGGACTCGTCAGGATCCTCCAGGTCAGACTCATACAGCTGGTCAGCCAAGCATGCAAAGGGGCCTGGCGACTAATGGGGGTGCCGGATGGGAGGATTGAGGCTGACATTGAGGCAACCTCAAAAAAGCCATGAAGCTGGCGTAGGCTGCTGGGTCCATTTCTTGGTCGGTTCGTTCTGTCACGTTTGAGGGGTTAGGCTGGACCCAAATGCAGCCAAAACATTGGGGTGAGTGCAAAAATGTTACAAAATAACTTACAAAACACTGGTGAGGCACTGGGAAACACAGGGGATCACAGGAACCAGAAGCACGTAGGAAGACAAGGACTTAACTGATAACACAGCAGCAGACACCGAGGAGCAGGCTGAACAAATGAGGTAACACAAGGACCATAAACAGATACCAGAGGGGAGAATAACAGACGGACCGACACAGACAAAGGGGAGCACAGAGACTAAATAAACACAAAGGAGGCAAGGGTGACTGAACACAGGTGAAACACATTGGGGCAGGGCAGACAATCACCAAGGAGGGGGGAGGAGTAAAACCACCGAGACACACAAGGAAACTCACTACAAAATAAACAGGAAGTGACGAAATCCAAAAAAAGTCAAACATAAAATGTCTGCTAGGTGCTAGCTACAAACTCATGGCTCTTAGCCATTTTTGCATTTGATCGTTTTGTCCATGTCCTTTATTCTTTGTTTGCCATGTGCTCCAAGTAACATTCCTTTTGTTTACATGCACAATATTTTATTTTTATAAGCCAAGTCAATACCAACTGAACCAAAACAACAGAAGTGCCTCAGAGTAATTTTGTAACTTTTAATTATTATCAAGTTTTCCTTTTTGAATATTATTGACAGTTTAGAGTCATCTGGTCAATGCCAGTCTCTAAAGTTATCCAGCCAAAGTGAAGTGCCTTAGAGTTTATTTCGCATCAACCCGCAAGAGACGCCAGCAGATAAAACATCTGACCATGACAGCCTGCAGAGAAGCCTACCAGAAATCAAGAGGGCCCTAGACATAAAGTCTCCTGGCAAACTCCACCAGAGCTGAACCGCTGAGACACCGGCAGAATCTGTCACCGTGATAACGGGACACGGCCTCCAGGAGAATTCACCTAGATCCCGCGTTTCCAGGGTTACCACGGCCACCACAGCCACCTGGGTGCCAGCCAAGGGTCTCCAGCTACCGCGCAACTCACAGTAGGCCGGTCTTAACACTGTTCCTGACTGGGTTGATGTAAAAATATAGTAATATTTAATTACCAAATCTCATTCGTAGACGTAGTATCATTAGCTGTATAGCCATAGTGTATAGTCATAACATATTCTGTCCCACCATTGCCAACTCATCAATTCGCTTATTTCATTATTATTTTCATCTTTATGATTATTACATCTTGCATTTACTCTGAGGATAGGAGTTTAGTTAATAAACTCCTTTATTTAGACCCAGTTGTTGTCCTGTTGTGTTCTTTTGACATAGAGACTGGAGATCCATTGAATTGAGAAGTCATGGCTTATTTCATTGATATTTATCAATGAAATAATTCATTGTTGTCCTCCCAGAGGACTGGTGCCTCATTTCAATTAGAGTAAATTCTAAATTATGGCGTTAATGCTACAGGACTGAGGAAATGAGACACCCTTTTCGTCATCTGGAATATATGCTGTGTTCTGCTCCAGCTCTGGGCCTGCCAGACTATAAATTGACTTTTCAACTCTATGTGGCAGAGGACGGAAATGTGGCTGCAGCTGTGTTGGCGCAGATGCATGGGGAGAGACCTAGAGCAGTAGCCTATTATTCTAAAATGCTGCCATTAATTGTTAAGGCCATGGTCTCTTGCTTGTGTGGTGGCAGCAGCAGCGGCAATAATAGTAGAAAAGGTGCGAACTGTTATACTAGGACATCCCATGATTCTTCACACTTCCAATGCAGTAGATATTATTTTGTTAAATATTACGACGCAACACATGACCAATCAGGGACATAGTAATTATGAACATATTTTGACAGGGACACAAAATCCCACCATTTCAACAGTGGTACATACAAATCCGGCTGTGCATTTGAAGGCATCACTTCAGGGTAAACAGGAAGAAGATGTGGACATTGATCATGATTGTATGGAGTTAATTAATTCAACATCCAGCATTAGAGCAGATTTGCAACAGATGCCATTGGAAAAAAATGACATGGTTTTGTATTGTGATGGGTCATTAATGCGTTCAAATGATAAGACAATTTTGGCAGGTTATTCAGTTGTGAATTATGCAGGGAAATGCATAGAATCATTTAAGTTACCCGTAAAATCAACACCGGCAGCGGAATTAATTGCACTGACGAGATCTTGTTTGTTAGCAGAAAATAAAGCAGTAACAATTTACACTGACTCTAAATATGCTTTTTCGGCGACACATGAGTTTAGTAAAATTTGGGAAAACAGAGGCTTTGTGACGACAGCAAGAAAGCCGATTCAATGTGTGGTTCTTATTAAGGGATTATTGGCTGCAATGATGTTGCCATCACAGATTGCCACAGTGAAATCTGCAGGACATGCTAAGGAAGATTCACCTGTTACGCGAGGCAATAATTTAGCTGATGCATGTGCAAAATATGCTTCGTTGCATGCTAACTTTCCATCATTGATGAATGTTACACTAACTCTGACACAAACGTCTGAACCCCCTTTCACAATTAATGATCTCCTTTTATTTAAAAAACAAGTTTCTGATGTTGAAGTGAAATTGTGGAAGAAAAAGGATGTTATAAGGATGCTGGTGAGTTATGGATGTTTAATGATGGAAGGATAGCTTTGCAAAAAATAGCAGATGGTCCATCAATTGCCTATGTGCATGGAGACACTCATATGAATTATATGGGGATTCAGAGTACATTTGTAAGCTCTTCTTTACGATTGGATTAGAAAAACAGGCCAAAGATTTTGTTAACAGGTGTTTAATTTGTGCTCGATGTTACCCAAATATTAAAACACCAAAACATGACCATTCTCCCCCAGTAGACCCTTTCCACAATTACAAATTGATTTTACGCATATGCCAAAGTTTAGGGGTTATTCATATATTTTGATAGTTGTTGATAGGTTCTCTAAGTGGCCTGAAGCCTTTTCTGCTAGTAAAGAAAATGCACAGACGGTGGTTAAATGTTTAATGGAACACATAATTCCAAGATTTGGTGTGCATGTGGGAATTGATTCAGATAATGGCATACCTTTTACATCTAAGTTTACAAAGGTGCAATCAGAATTAAGTGGACTTTTCATATTCCTTATCACTCACAAAGTTCTGGACAAGTGGAATGCACAAATAGAACAATCAAAGATAAATTGATTAAGTAACATCACTCATGAAAAATTAATTGGCTTGAAGCATTACCAATTGTTCTCATGTCAATGAGAGCAATTCCAAACCAGACTACTGGTTCAAGAGGTATTAATGGGGCTACCGTTTCCTTTGGGAGTTCTGATGAATGAAAAACTAGCAGTAGATTTAACAGGAAGAGCAACAAGAGTATGTAAACAACTTATACTCTTTTGTTTTTGAGTGCTCGCGACAGGTGATCAATAAGCTGCCAGTACCAGCAGAAGAGGCAACACCCTCATTCCAGCCAGGAGACTATGTGTTGGTGAGGAGCCTGTCGGTGACTGCTGGGGAACCACATTACAGGCCACCAACTCAGGTTCTGCTGGTGACATGGACTGCAGTTAAGGTCAAAGGTCACATCAATGGACCCATACCAGCCAAGCGAGGAGAGCCCCGGGGCCAGAATCAATCAACCAGGGAGAAGGAGTGGAAACCTCGACAACCTCAGAAAGTCAACTGGGGATGTGACGAGGAAACGAACCTTGACGTCTTACAGTATACGCTGTATTATATTGATCAGTAGACGCTTGTGCTGGGTGTCCACGCAGACCCAGGACACTGCAGGACAGGAGAGAGGAATGAAGGTACGGGAAATGACCACAACAAGGCCTCCGCTGGAAATACCAATGTGGAAGTGTGGAATAACCATCCTTTTGTGTGATGGCATTTCAAGTTTTTTTTACAGATGCATCCTGTTGTTGGTGCGCTTTCGGGGTTTTCTATTACAGCTAATAGACCTATTGTAGTTGTACATTCCTTGAATATAGATGGAGGTATTATAATACATACATAATACATTATCTCATGGAAAGGATCAGGAGACTAATCATGTACATGACATGTCATATAGTTACCAACCTCGTTTTCCTTAAAAGTTATAATGAATCAGGGAAGGGTTTCAATCCCTCAAAGCAGCAATGGCTCTTATTTGGCAATATGCAATGGAAAATCCTATGGCATTATGACACTATCATAGCAGCTCAAGGTGGAGTATGTGCTATTATTGGTGACAGTTGCTATACGTATCTCTCATCAGAAGAGGAAGGAATGGGAAATTTGTTGATAGCAAAGGTGGCAACTATGGAGGTTTTAAAGAATTGGAATGGATAACAAAGATCTTTAAAGACAACTCAATTCTTGCATGGTTCGTGAGCACTTGTGGTCCTATTTTATTGATTTTCTTAATGGTGCTTTTTGTGTTAGGCTTTTGCTTCCCTATTCTTCATGCATTGATCATGAATAATAGGAGAATTTTCCCTTTTCATAGGGTTATTCGCCCCTATTTGCATTGAGGAATTTGATATGTTATGCATGTGATGTCAAATGTTATTTCTTATAATTATATGCTTGAGTTATTGAACATATGTTAATCAACATGTAACCTCAGCCCTTGAAGAAAAAAAAGGGGGGATATAAAAAGGGAGGATTGTAAGGTTGTATTTGTTTTTGCATGTTGGCAACTTTGGTTTGAGGTTAAGAAAGTGAACCTTGGGTAAACTGCTTCACCTTTGGGGTGAGCAGGATGTTAAAGGATCCAGTACACATCTGAGTTTTATGGTTATATTGTTGTTTGTGGGTTTATCTACATCCCTCAGAGATTTAGTGATGCACCCCCTTTTAGGAGGGTGGAAGTAATAAAAGTGAAACATAGAGGTAAAGGTCTCAAAGTTATCAGATGCTAGGTACAACATCCAGAACAACATGCTATAAAAGCAGTTCAACTTTTGTTTTTCAATGAGAGACTTGGTGTACCCTGCACAAGATATGTCCTTTGTGCACTAATAAACCAGCCAAACTTAAGTGGTGACATGTTGGTCTGATTTGTATACTTTCATCTTTCGGTCACTTTTCAAATGGGGAAAAAAATTCATAAAAAGCTTAATATTTCAAAAATTATAAATATAAGTTGAATGCATCCCATAATCTACAGAAAAAGCCAAACAAAGTATGAAGGACTTGTTAGAGACCGAAGAAAGGTGGAAAAATTAAGAATAATAATAAAGATTTGAATAGCAATCGTGTGAATGCCTCAGCAGTGACATTATAAGTATGCAGAATAATAATATATGTCTTCAATGCAATTGCATTGGAGGCACATAACAAGTAGACCTGCATTTTGAGGGGGGAGTGTACTATTAGGATAAATAGGGAACTACACACCGAGAAATAGGGGTATCATTTTTGTACCCTGTGGTGGAAATCCACCAAACCAAGTTGTCTTTGTGTCTTTTAATAAGAACTTTGCAAAGGATCAGTGTACAGTAACAGCAGAGTGTAACTGCAGACTGATGTCGATCAAAGAATGTACATACATTTTATAGAAAAAAGGAATGGAGGAGGCAGAGTTAGGATGTGTGTGTGTGTGAACAATTCTGGGTACTTTTAAAACTGTCAAGGATAAACAGCTGCATGTTCAAGGAGAAGCAACTCCTTTGTTTGTCCAAGACAGCACCAGATAAGGAGGATATGTGTGAGGACAGATTTATGTACTAGGTCATACAAAGCTCGGTTATACAAAGTACAAAATGTGATTTTTCTATTACATTTCCCCCCTTTTGATCATACTTGATCAACTCATTAACGGAAAAATTATAAAAGATCATACATTCATGGCAAATTAACATCCTGACATATGGTAACATAATAAGAAAGCATAACAGTGATAAAAAAAAAAATTATTATTTAAAATATTACTGTTGGAAAAGGCAAGATGCTGTTTTTTTCTGGATGTAAGCATCCCGTATAATAAATGCAAGCAACTTATTATAATTATAATCATTTACACCACATCAGATCCGAGATGTCTTGAATATAGGATGCTGGAATCCAACCAGAAGTAGTTAATTTAGTCATCTGATGAAAGATGGCTTTGCCAATGGTCCGGACACTTAAACTTCTGACACACGGGCCCAGGCAACAACCGCAAAATACGAACACAGCCAGGAGCACAATTGTCATGAGCAAGGAGATGAGAGTTCCCTTCCATTTGCCAAACATCCCATCAACCCAGGACATTAAAGCCTGTGTCTCATCCTGCATTCTCCTTACAGTAACCAGGCATTGCTCTTCAGGACATCGGGGTGATCAAAGGGATTCAAAGGAAGAAATTAGCTGGTTGGGGCCCTGTTGTGTTTGTTTGTGCACGCTGAGTGTCTAAAAGGAAGCTGATTGGAATCACGACCGGTAATGAGATCACTAAAAGAAAACACATTGAACCCAAATGGCCATACCATCCAGGGGGTCTGAATGGGTGCCATAGCTGTCTTTCATTACTGATCCCACAATGGTGACACTGAGGTTCACTCAGCACATGACTTACTTGGAGCTTGGCGCGCTTTCGTTGGACAGTATGCCAATACTGTCCCTTCTACTTTTCTTCCTGGTCTGTGAGTGGGTGTTTTTGTGCTCTCGCAGAGTCCTCAATTGTGCTGTGGTGACCTACTCTGTTGTAGGTGTCTCTGGGCTGACATTGATCCAGGTGACTCTTTCGGCCACTTTTACTGCTGTCTGTGTGGTTAGCAGCACCTTGAATGGGCCCGTCCACCTCTTAGGGTGCCAAGTTTTTCTTTTCAAGTCTCTCACAACTACCCAGTCACCAGGTTACAGGTCTTGAAGAGGTCCAGTAGCTGGAGTTGGTCGTGTTTCTTTCAACTGGTTGTGAGTGCTAGATAAAACAGAGGATAGGTTTGTACAGTAATGAAGCATTTCATTTTCACAATAGACTGTGGAACGTAATTGATAGGTCCAATACCTGTGTTGGCTGGTCGTCCAAACAGAATTTCAAATGGACAAAGGCTGTATTTTGGTCTGACCCTAGCTCTCATTTGTATGATAACAATAGAGAGTACCTTTGTCTAGGACAACCCTGTTTCTTCACAACATTTTGCCAATTTATTTTTTATGGTGCCATTCTCTCGCTCAACAGCAACACCACTGGCTGGAAGGTAAGCAAAGTGTTGTCTCATGTCAATGCCAAAATATTCACCAACTTGTTTTAGAACAGCACTGACAAATGGGGTTCCATTATCGCTGCTGATTCTTCCAGAAATTCCCCATCTGGGAATACTCTCATTGATATAGGCTTTGGTAACAGCACCAGTCTCTTGTTTTGCTGTAGGGAAGACTCCATTTTGAAGGTGGCACAGATAATGCATGATTGACAAAATTTTTGGGAGTAGTTAGTAAAACCCTTTGTAAACCAATATTGTGAAACAGCATCAATCATTCCTCCTTTTGACACATGGTCCAACCCATGAGTCAACTTTGCATAGTGAGGAAACAAATACTTTGGCAGACATGGTAGAGGTGTGTCAGAGTCATCATGCAGAAAAGATTCAGGTAGTTAATTCTTGGTGTGCTGCATCTGCTCTGGCATTCCCCTGTGAAACTGGGTCGGGTAGAAGTAGAAGTGTGGGCTTCACATTTACACACAGCAACCTGTTTTGGGAGAAGAATAGCATCCAGCAGTTGTGTGCAATACGTGTGCCAGATGATGAGAGAAAGTGTCTGTTTCCAAACTGTGCCGAAATAATGCACAATGCCAAAAGCGTACCTGTTGTCTGTGTAGATATTCACTGAGAGCTGTGAGCCCTGCTGCTTGTGCAGACAGTGAAGCAGGAAGTGATTTGGCAATTAGTGTGTCACGTTGAGTTATCACAGAGAAAAACCAACTTGATTCTTTCCTATGTCAGGGTTTCATGTTCAATCCACAAACAGCTTAAAATCTGGATTTTGGAAAGGTGTTTCTTGCAAATCTGGTCTGGGGTAACCAACTTCAGTTATTGTGGCAACATAGTTGTGTTCTTCTCCATCACCTTCTGTGGGGAGAAGAGTTGCAGGGTTAAGAACATTGCATCTTTTCACAGTGATGTTAGGCATTTCAAGCAAAACAGTGTTATAACGGAGCCATCTTGCTTAAGCAGAATCAATGAAACAGCATGTGGAACGAGCAGAGTCAGATCACAGTAACCCACTATGTCTCTGGAAGCCCATCACAGCTTTCCCTGCCGTTGCAATAGCCAACAGACATGTATGACGACAAAATATGCTTTTTCTGCCTCAGCAGTCCATGTCACCTTACTGTGTGCCTGTAGGCCTCGCCCATGTGCGATTGCCCTCAGGGGCGCCTTGAGGACAGGATAGTTGGGAATGAAGGATCTGCAGTAGGAAAACATTCCTAGAAAAGACATGACTTGTATCTTTGTGATTGGTTTTGGAATGTTTTGAATTGCTTATATTCGGGGAGAGGCATTTGCCGTCAGATAGATAGATAGATAGATATGTTGGGTCTGAGATCTGCCTCATGAGCTGGACACCATAAATGTTGGATCTTCGATTATCTATCAATTTATTGGCTATCATAAATTAAGAAAATATTAATATTAAAAATATTAATATTAAATAAAAACTTTTAAATGAATTAAAGTCCTCAGGGGCACGAGCCTAAACTAATAGGCAAAATAGTTGTTTTGTTGAAACATTGTTTCAGTCTCAAATTATTACTATGAACTGGAACTCTGATTAATAATTACCTTAATAACTATAACTAAATTACCATATCAACAGTAAGTTAAAGTTGAAGGATTGGAATTCTAGAGGTTGGCAGTATTCACGCTTGTGCAACATTAAGCACACCAGTAGTTATACTTAAAAACAATGGACTATTTACACTGGAACAGAGTAAAAACACAATGTCTAATCTAGTATATACAGGTGTGTATATGTGTGTGTGTATGGGGTGTGTCTGTGTGCACACAGACAAAGGCAAGATGGCTGATTCAAAGTGGTCGCTGTGACTACATGACCTGAACAAAGAAGACTACACAAGATGGCGGTAAACAAAGAAACTACTCAAAACGGCCACTGAGACCACCTAGTGTGTGGGGGAGGGATGGTGTGAGTTTCTTTGTTAGCCTAGCTCATGTAGTCTATAGGTACCAGGTTAGAGGGAGAGGGTTAACTGCATGCATGTTCTATTAATTGTATGACTAACCAAAACCGAAGTAAACATTTCAACAACAAGACATTAATCAACAGGCACATTAACAAAGTTAAGACTTCTTCTGCTTAGCTGTGCTGTGTTGTGCTGTGCTAGGATAGGTTAGGCCCAGTCAGTTAACATTACCCAGTCCTTGGAACAAAACAAATAGGTCCTTTCCAGTGTTGTTGTAAAGTCCAGTGAGTTGGGTGGCTTCCTGGTGGAGAAAAGTCCTGTCTGGCTGTGTGGCTGCCGCTGTTATCTACTCACAGAGTTAGCTGTCCCTGATAACTCTGCTGTGACTCCTGTTGCTTGGAAAATCAGCTAGCTGACCTTGTGTTGTAGCTGCTGATTCTGACGAGAACTTGGCTCACTCTCAGTTAATCCTAAGCAGGTCGAGAGTTGCAAGAGTGTTGCAGTCTGCTGTGAGCAGGCCAGCAAGAGAGCTGTTGTCTCAGGTAGCAGGGCTGACCTGGGCTGAGGCCTTGTGATGATCCGAGAGGGGAGAGCAGGAGCTGCTCTCTTGAGCAAGCTGAGAAGAGAACAGAGAAGAGAACTGGTTTTGGTTTGGTGACACCCTGGGGGGTTACATGTCACAAACTGACCAACTGACTGGTCAATGGGGTCCCTGGGGGAGGGTCGTCCCCAGGTGAGAGTGAGGAACTGTGGGAAAGTGAGTTCCTTTGTCTGTGGAACAAAGAAACATGTAGTCTCTTGAATGAGTCCCAACAGATAGATAGATAGATAGATAGATAGATAGATAGATAGATAGATAGATAGATAGATAGATAGATAGATAGATAGCTTTTTTTATCCCCTAGGGGAAATCCATGTGTCCATTAGCTCATGGTTGATAATAATAAAAACAGTTAATAATAAAAAAACAATAATAATTAGATTAGTCCTCTTCCTTTGACTGAGTTGTTGTATAGCCTGATGGCAGTGGGCACAAATGATCTCCTGAACCTCTCTGTCCCACAGCGCAGTGAGATGAGACGTTTGCTGCTATAGCTGCTTCTCTGTCCTGCCAGATGGTAATGTAAAATGGCCTCAATCAAGTCAATTTTATTTGTATAGCGCCAATTCACAACATACATCAAGGCACTTTCCAAATAGAGTAGGTCTAGCCCTTCTCTTTATAATATTATTTACAGAGATCCAAACAATTCCCACCAATAGCAAGCACTAGGCGACATGGGCAAGGGAAAACTTCCTTTTAAGAGGCAGAAACCTTGAGCAGAATCAGACTCAGGGTGGGCAGCCATCTGCCTCAACCGGTTGGGCTGGAGGGAGAGAGAGAGAGAGAGAGAGTAAGAGAGAGCACAGAAGAAAAGAACAAGAACGTACAATGATAGCAATATCAATAATAGTGATAGTAGCGGCAGTAACAGCAATAGTAATGTAGTGGCAATTGTAGTGCTCCTACTGATAAAAATAGTAATGACAGTTAATAACATCAATAATTATCATTATGAATTATAGTAAAGCAGGTTTAGCAGCAGGTGTTAAACAGGATATCAGCAGGGAGGTTGTTCCAGAGCAGAGGGGCCCGTTAGGAAAAGGCTCTGCAGCCAGCAGACATCTTTTTAACTCTGGGAACAGAGAGGAGCCTGAAATTCTGGGAACGGATAGCACGAGATGGACTATAAGGTTTAATCAGATCAGACAGGTATGAAGGAGCAAGTCCATTTAGAACCTTATATGCCATCAAAAGCACCTTAAAGTCTGATCATATATGAACAGGAAGCCAATGAAGGGAGGTTAAAATCAGTGTAATATGGTCAAATTTTCCGTATTTAGAAAAAATTATAGCTGCGGCATCCTGAACCATTTGAAGACTTTTAATACGAGCACGTGGCAGGCCAGAAAACAAAACGTTACAATAATCAAATCTTTGAAACAAAAGCATGAATTAAGATTTCAGCATCCGTCTTAGACAGAAAAGACCAAATCCTAGCTGTGTTACGTAGATGAAAAAAGGCAGTCTTGGGGATATCTTTAATGTGCTGATCAAACGAGTGGGAAGAATCAAAAGTGACACCTAGACATTTTCCTGTGACTCCAACAGTACATTCCAATCCGTGCACTTGTCAGTCTTTCAACAGTCTTTTAGACACTCACTGGCCTCTGGGGCCAGTTCCTGAATAAGCAGGTGGTTGTAGCCTGCCTCAGTACACAGGGGCTTTTAGGAAGGCTGAAGAAAAACAAATTATGATCTGATCTGCCAAGTGGTGGTAGAGCTGACGTCGTGTAGGTTTCCTTGACATTTGCATACAACAGATCAAGTGTCTTATTTTCCATTGTGGGACAGTCAACATACTGAGTGAAGCCAGTCAGGTTAAAGGTGAGAGTGACATGGTTAAAACCCCCCCGATATAGCAATGAATGCATCAGGGTGCTGGGTATATACTCTCACAACAGTTCGTGAATGACGTTACATGCAACTGCAGGCTCTGCTCGTGGTTGAATGTAAACAACAATGGTGATGATGTGAGAGAACTCCCTCGGTACACAGTGCGGTCTAAGACCAACTGCCAACATTTCAATATCCTGACAGCAGATCTTCGCACCATCTATTGTTCACATGACCCAAAAATGTCACTTGTTGTTGTACAAACTGCAGTTTTCACAAGCTAGCTTTGTGACCTTTTCCAGCCAAATGTTTCAACAGTGCAACTGCATCTTTTTCACACTGAGCTTGAGTTGGAGCACAAATCATGAAATCATCAACATATTGTAACAGGGCACTTTCTATTGATGTCTTTCAATGCGTCATTGTTGATGGTAGGTGATTCACAAAAAACCTTGACATAATTGTGTGAATATGTCGTTTTTGCCATTAAAAGAAAGCGCAGATCAAAACTGGCTATCTGGATGGACTAGAACACTGAAAAATGAATTTGCCAAATTAACCATTGAAAACCATTTGCTTTCAGGCGGCACCTGAGAAAGAGTAGTATATGGGTTAGGAACATTTGGAGCACATTGTTTTACAGCGTCATTCACACTTAGCAAGTCTTGCATGAAACACCATTCATCTGGTTTACCTTCATCTCTGATTTTTTTTACTGGGAAAATTGGTGTACGCACAGGAGAATTTTCACAAAGAATAATAACACCTACCTTTAATAAAGCATTAAAGACTGATGTAATAATAATAAAATATGTCATGAAATAGTGTGGGATTATGATAAGCTTCTCCCAGTTTGGATTCCTTCAGTATCAGTGGTTCAGGAAATCAACCAGAGTCTGTGATTATAACCGTTTGTCATGGATCCCCCTACCTCCATGACCTGAACTTTTGATATGCTGCTTCTTGCTTCTGATAATGCTTATTTTGGTATTGGTTTGTTCCACAGAGGGGAGGGGAGGGGTTTGTTTGTTTATTCATGTCCTTAATAATATGTCTTGATTTGATATTTTGATTACTATGTATTTTTGCTGAGGTACATCAGGAGCACCAACTGACTGATTGTTGCCATCTGTGTGGAATTGGCCATTATTACATAGGCCTCCCTGATTGGCCACAGACAACAGATGACAGGGGATAAAATGTGTGTGGAAGCAGCACACAGGTTGGTCTGTTTTCTCCCTCTCCAAGACAATGGAGGAGGATAAGTATGGTGTGGACAGAGAACTTCTCCACGATTTAATTTTTGTTTTTTCTTTTCTCCTGCCGAAAATCCAAACCCTGATATATGTTCTTTGTTATTTGTCATAGTTCTAATGGTCTCAGTCAGAAAACTACTAACATTATGAACTGGTTTACAGTGGTTTACGGGTTCAAGTCTGTCTGACCACACGTCAAAACAACTACTTCTCAAAGCCTTATTGGAAATGATAACACATCCACATGTATGCAGCTAAATAACTGGACATAAAAGCATGAAGATTTGAGGACATTAACGAACTCCTCCTAGGGAATACATCCGATAGACTTCATGGTCGGTGAGTGTTATCTTAAGAACTTTGTGAAGTTAAATTGCGAAGATATTGAGTTTCTACCATAGGACCCGCCTGCTATGGCTCGGCGAATTTTGATCCTTCGCCATGAAATTTCGACTCACTCTCATTCCAACAAAAAAATCTCCAAATGACCCCAAAGTTTCTGTGTGTGATAACAGTCCAGTCTTGAACACACTTTTATGATTATATTCGGTGATACTTGTAGCGCCCCCCTGTGGAAACAGGAAGTGTCCTGTTTTATGCTTTGATATACTGCGAAGAGCTGGTTGCTTTATCTTGACCAAGTGGCTGCGACGGTGAGTTAACTACGAACCAGGAAGTGGCTTTAAGGTCAATGAGGCTTTTTCAAATTTCAAGATCCTTGGTGGTTTATTCTGAAGAGCATTTGTGTTTTCGTCAAAGGACATGCCCGTGGTGCCGCGGCGAAATTTCAATCATTTGCCATGAAAATTCAAATCACTCTTATTCCAACACACATGTTCCAAACTTCCCCCAACCCTTATAGGTTTGACAAGTGACCTGTCCTGAATACATATCCATGCTCATATTTGGCAATATTCATAGCGCCACCTCATGTTAATATGCATATTTTTGAAAAAGGAAGTGGTTATAAATCTGACATACTTTGTCCAATCTTCTCCAAAAGTGGTCCCAGTACGACCTGCCTGCAGTGGCGCAGCAAATTTCGCTTCAATTTCACTCGCTCTCATTCCATCACACGTTCCAAGCTCTGGAACTCTCACATACTTTGTCCTGTCTTCTCCAAATGTGGTCAGCGTATCCATCACACTTAGATGATCCTTTCCTGTTAACATTGCATAATATTTAGATGTATCATGACCCCTCTGTGGCTGGAATCACAGTCACATCTTTGCATGGTCTCTGCCTCCATCTGGGGGATGTACTATATAATGTAAGCAATATATTCAGTGGGTTTAACTCTATTGTAAATTGTCCATTCTGTCTCTTTTTGGTGACTTACCGCTTGGTTTCATCATTTTTCCTGATTCTTAAAAGAGGAGTAGTCCAGGAATTTGTACTCATTAGCAAATTAAATTTGGGGCTGAGAGAGGGTGGAGTGTGGTATTCTTGCATGTGCGCTCAATTCCACATTATTGTGCGTGGAATCCTGCATGCACTCATTTTCATACATCTGAATTTTTTGGAGCATATGCATCTTTCCAGCTTCATGCGTACGCCACGTTTCTGACCAATAAATCATATTTTCATCATCATCATGTGACATCGTAACATCTGCCACACATTGCAAAAGATTGACTGAAAACGAAAAAAGAATTTTATTTACATACTCCATGCATTCACACAGGGTTTTCAAGGCGCAGTGCCTGAGCCAAATAAATTGGAAAAAAATATGCTTAATGTTCTCTACCATGTTTTGGTGTCCTCATGGTTGGGCTGCAGCCTCTCCTCTCTGACACAAAAACACACACAGTGGGCAACTCAGAGGTAGCGGTGGAGAACAGTGACTTTAGTGATTTTATATTACCATGCTTGTTTAACCTAATGTCTGCAGTCTGTAGAGGATGATGACGATGAATAAAATCCAAAGGTCATCGGCCCTGTATCTTCCTTTGGCAGAGGGAGGACAAGGACTCATGGATATTGTGTCCAGGATACAGCCCCAAGACTACAGACGGCACAGAGGCTGTTGTACTGTTGTAAAGCTGGCCGGCTTGGGCTGGATAAGCAGCTATTTTTGCTGAGATCATCTTAAATTGATCTGACTGGATTTTTAAAGCTCTGTGGGTGATGGCAGGCAGAAGCTGAAGGTCACATGGACTCCTGACCCCAGACTGGACTAGCTTTTTAAGGAGCCACTGTTTTATAATAACTTCCTTGAAACACCACTGTTGGGTATTTAAAGTTCAAACTGGAGCCACAAACCACCAGGAAACAAGGGTTGCAATCATTTATTCAATTTATTTACAGGGAATGTTGATATCCATATGCTTGCCATGGTTCTTAACAACAAAGGACAAAAACATTACAAAATCTGACCAACAAATCCAAAATCTGGCCTTTAAAGGAGGCCTATTTATTTTCTCTCTTAGTTAAGTAATCAGGTCAAATGGTTAATTTGATTTTCTGTGTGAAACAAGCTGCGCTATTAACAAAAGTTTCCTACAACACATCATGTCAGCTGTCTGGCATATAATTTGGTTAATTCTGACATCTCTTACAAAGCTACATCACAGCATTTTTAAGTTCCTCTGCACTGAAGCATTTACTATGCATTCATCATTGGGAAAAAAAAAAAAAAATCGGTGTGAAGCTTTAGACACACATGACTGGCCGCTAAACTCAGCTTTAACCTAAACACTTTTCCAACTGAAAATCACCATAATCATGAAGCTGTTCCTGGGTCTGAATCTGAGGTTACAATCATAGATCTACAAACTTCTGTCTGATCTGTTTCATTTATAATTTCATCTTCTGCTGCAGCAAAACTTCTGTCTGCATCAGGTTACATCTGAATAAATATAAAAAAATAAATATATTTAAACATTTAATCTGATAAACAGTTGGTTCCATCCTTTACAGAAATAAAAATCTGCTAAATAATGTGGTCAAGTGGACGTCACTGAATAAAATGTAATAATTTGAACTAATTGACTCTTTTCTCCATCTCAGACTCTTTCATTGTTGCTGCTTTTTTTGTTTTGTTTTGTTTTTTTTTGTTTTTAAATAAACGTGCTTTAATGTCAAATACTCATCTTTCTGGCAACACTGTATTAAAATGTAAGCTCTTTATTTACCTGTTACATTAAGGATTAATTTATGCACTTATACTGTATGTTATGCCAAATCATAACAGACATTATCTTAAGGCACATTACAGGGTAAGGTCAATACCTTACAATATTATAGAGAAACCCAAAAACCACAAAGAGGAAGCACTTGGTGACAGTGGCAGGAAAAAGTCCCTTTTAACAGGAAGAAACCTCAAACAGAATCAGCCTGCCTCGACTGGTTGGGTTGAGAGGAGAAAGAGGGAATGGGGTGTGAGTGAGAGAGAGAGAATGAGAGAGAAGAGAGAGAGAGACCAGGAACAGCCATATAAACTGTTGATTGTGATATATTGGAAATAGTAATAGTAAAACCCAAATGTAATGGCATTATCAATAATAATAATGATAATAATAATAATAATAATAATGCGTGTTGTAATGTCAAATCTGGATTCTGCAGCTCCAGACTCAGAGACGTGCAGAATGAGGACAGAGAGAGAGAGCGAGAGAGAGAGAGAGAGGGAAGGAGAGGACAAGCACAAACTAAGGGAGAGAGAAAATAAAGAGTTAATGACAGAAGGTGGTATGACATAAATGGAGAGAGAGATAGTGTTCAATGCATCATGGGAGTCCCCCCAGCAGTCTAGGCCTATAGCATCTATGGGATGCTTCAGAGCTCACGAGAGCCAGCCACTGTGCGCCGTATCAAAGAAAACAGTTTTAGCCTAATCTTAAATGAAAAGCGTCTGCCTCCTGAACTCAGACTGGGAGCTGGTTTAACAAGAGGAGCCTGATAGTAGAATGGCAGAGAGCCTTCACCCCTTAGAAACTCTAGGAATCACAGTAGACCTGCATTTAGAGAGTGGAGTGTTCTGTTATAATAATAGGGAACTATGAGCTCTGACCATTAATGGCTTTGTAGGTCCGGGTGAGGATTTAACAGGGAGCCAATGCAGAGAAGCTAATACAGGAGAGATGTGATCTCTTTTCCATCCTGATAATAAAGAATTACAGTAGTGTAGTCTAGAGGTAACTAATGCAGGGACTAGTTTGTCAGCATCCTTTGAGACAGGATGTTTCTAATTTTAACAGTGTTGCGCAGGTGGAAGAAGGCTGTCCTAGAGACTAGCTTTATGTATGAAGTAAAGGACATGTCATCAAGGAGGCATATACAGTATAGGGTGAAAAGTATCGATCCTAGCACAGAACCTTGTGGAACACCATGACTAACTTTTTTTGCATGGAAGAGTCATTGTTAACATGAATTAGAATCTATCTGACAAGTATGACTTAAACTAGGCTTAGTGCGGTTCCTTTAAAGCCAATGACACATTCTAGTCTCTATAATAAGATCTTGTGATCAGTGGTATCAAATGCAGTGCTAAGATTCAATAGGAGAAGTATAGAGACCAGTCCATTGTCTGAGGCCATGAGGAGATCATTGCCTTAATGAACCTTAATGAATACTGTTTCTCAGCTGTGATGGACTCTAAATCCTGACTGAACATCTTCAAGAAAACCATTCCCATTCAAAAAAATCACATAATTGGTTTGCAGCTATCTTTTGGAGGTTGGATATGGGACTGTAATTGGCTAAAACATTTTGATCAAGCCTAGGCTTTTTAAGTATAGGTTTGTTTACTACTTTTACTACTTAGAAATATACATATATGTATGTTTATAATAGAGAAAGAGAGAGAAATATATATACACATGTACTGTATGTTTATATAAGATGAAACAGTTACCAGTTTCATGCTATATCACGGTAGAAATGCCAGACGGTCAGTATTACTGTTTAAATTTTTTAAAATTATCACTATAACAATGGGTGATTATTGTGGTTAATTACTGCAGTTAATTTAACTCAAGTTCGGTTCTGTACAGCATCAACCAGCAACAGTCTTGCAGAAGCATGTGCGGCAAGCAACCTTGGTTTGTTAATGTGTTAATCAAAACATTGTAGAAGGCAGTAACAGCACTGCTGTGGAGATTTTTCAGTTTCTAATACATTTTTACACCAAAGTTAGCGGGTATAAGCAGGTTTTTTAAACCTGAACGCCTTTCTGTTCAGAGCAATGTCACATGACCACAGAGCGCTCATACAGGCGTAGGAGAGAAAGAGTGAGCTGTAGCCGCTGAGCCTCCATGTGAGACACTGAAATCGGTGTTTTTATCTTCTTCAGCGCATTTTACCAAATATCGTGATAAAATTGATAACCGTGATCATTTTGGTCACTATAATCATGCTACTAAATTTCCACACTGTTTCATGTCTAACAAACACACACACACACACACACACACACACACACACAAATATATATATATATTTAATTTGTTTATATGTTGATATGTTTATGTTGCCGTGTTTAAAGTGTAAGAAGATATTATTGATAATAAAATGACTGCTCCATCAATGCTGTGTGCTGTTAGGTATGAGTATTTATAGTAATGACAAGTGATCTAAAAAATTGCATCATTGCTCCTTTTAAGACCCAACAGTGTTTGTTTTGACCTCATAAGTCACACATCTTTGTTGAGACTACACTAAAATACAATGTGTGTTAAGGAATCTGGGGCCGGAAATACCTGAAGCTTTGACTTTACTCAGAGATAAAAATGGAAAGGAAAAGGTAGCCCCTGTTTCAACTGCTTAAAAGTAATCCTCCAACCCCAATGATCTCTAAAGGTAATCCACCAATCAGAATGATTGATGTGTTCAAGAAAAAACTATAGTTTGTATTGCTGAACATTTTCACCATGAGCATCAAGGAGACTTTGCTGAAGACATAGGTAATTTGTGTAAATAGTATGAAAAATTAAGCAGTTGTACAAAAGAAACACAGACATATTTTGGTTATTGGTCATATGTTATACCATGCATAACCTCCATGAAGTTCTGTATCAGGATGACATTATAGATAGATAGATAGATAGATAGATAGATAGATAGATAGATAGATAGATAGATAGATAGATAGATAGATAGATAGATAGATAGATACTTTATTTATCCCCTAGGGGAAATTCAGTTGATATTAAATAAACAATAATAATTAGATTAGTCCACTTCCTTTGGCTGAGGTGTTGTATAGCCTGATGGCAGTGGGAACAAAGGATCTCCTGAACCTCTCTGTTCTGCAGCGTAGTGAGATGAGACATTTGCTGCACCTGTAGCTGCTTCTCTGTCCTGCCAACATGTTGTGGAGAGGGTGGTTGGTATTGTCCAAGATGGCCTCCATCTTACATTGCATGCGTCTCTCCACAACAGTCCTGAGTGAGTCCAGACTCCTGCCTAACACAGACCCAGCCTTTCTTACCAGCTTGTCCAGTCCCTTTGTGTTGATGTCGGACATTCTGCTGCCCCAGCAGACTGCAGCATAAAAAAGTACACTGGCCACCACTGACTGATAAAACACATGCAGCATTTCACTGCAGACATCAAAGGACCTGACCGTCCTGAGGAAAAATTTCATATCTGCAGAATTGTGAATTCAACTTTTAAAACAAGATACCATCTGCCCAGCTGTATTGGACCAGTCTTAAAGGTTGCAGGTAAGCATAGATTATTCCTATATCTGTAATTGTTTTCTCACGGATCGTAATGTGATGTTCTTACTTTCTGGAAGAAGTCCACTATGTCTAGCTTGTCTGCCTTAGTGGGAGAACAGCCCAGGCCCTTGCAGACGCTCTCTGATTGAGGAGGTGACTGTCTGAGGGAGTCCATATTCCAGGTACTCCAGGAGGAGACGTAGTCACTCTGCAGGTGAGGTAGGGCGATCCAGGGCAGTAGACAACACTGAGTGGCTACTGTCCTGTTGGGAGTGGGGCTTGATGTGGGCACTGCTCCAGGTAGAAAGACTCCAAGTTGAGAGCACAGCAGAGACTGCACATCCAACAGTTTGTTCATGTTCTATTTTAAAACAAAGAATTCTAATTACAAAACATACATGATAACACAAAAGTAGTACAACACATCTGAAGTAAAAACACTACTATTTTACTAATATAGGACAGAAATATTGAAAATAAGTGAAATATAATTTTAAAACAAAAATTAAGCTTGTTAATGAAACAGTCTGTCTACTCTAAATATTCAGTATTTATTGGACCCCCATGGGGACAGCTGATGTGTATACTCTTTAAGAGACATCAATTGTGGTAGCCATGCACTTATTAACAGCAGCATTTGGTTATCTCAGCACCATGGTGGCCTCTTCGATTTGTTGATTTCCATGGTTAAGCAGGCAGACATTGGTGTATCTTCACATTTGAGTTGTGAATGGTTTAACATGTGTGCTTTGACATCTGCATTGTCTGCTTATCTAGCGAGTGGGAGAGTTGGTCTACAGGTATCTCTCTGGTTTGTTGCATTGTCTTTTCTACACAGGCTGGTGGTGGTGTGGCAGCTTGTGGAATTGGCTTTGCCAGTGTGGTATCTTGGCTGAGATATGAATACAGGATGGAAATGTTATGGAGGATACTCTAGGAGTGAAGGCCGGGGGCCTGATGAGGGGGAGTACCTCTCCTGACTTCCACTTCCTTGCATTGCTCAATATGAACCTTTGTTCAACGTGACAAGTTTTATGTTATCATCTATCTGAACTCAGAGAATAACCATTTATGGACATAAATGTTGGTTCTGCTCTTCCATAGGCTGTTAGGATTTGGCAAAGAGGTATCAAGAAAATATTCAGCCTATAAATTGTATGGGTTTGGGACAAACGGGGGAGATCCTTTTTGGCCTTGGGTCCTCTCACAGGCTGTTTTTGATGCTTGTTCAACGATGCTGTGTCTTTTTGTAATAAACCTTTTATATACAAATGAGCTGGTGTCAGCAGAGATTCCTTCATCATCATCACATCATCGCAAGAGAAGAAACAACAAACTTGGCGTCACGAACTCCGGACGTGCTGCGACCTGCTGTGCTGCCAACGTACCTCAACGCACTTATCCCCGCTCCAGGTCGACCAAGAAAAAAGGGTGAGCATTACTCACACATTGGGGTGCTGATTTGGTCGTTGAGATTGTTGTCTGCTGTGGGCGCACCGTTAAGAATCATGTGTGTGTGTGTATGTGTGCCATGATGTATTGATGGTGGAGTGAGACTCTGCTCTAAATTTACTGCTTTTTGCGTAGTGCACAACACAAAAGGGGGGAGTAGTACAAATAGAATAAAAGAAAACAAAAAGAAAATAATAGAAGAGAAAAGAGTAAAAAGGAATAAAAGTGAAAAGGAAGAAAATAATAAGTTTAAGGTAGCCGCTGATTTGATAAAAACCCTCAGGGAGGTGGTTTTAGACGGGCCAAAAAACCTGTTGTTTTCTAGGTAGAATTTCAGGTCAGTCCTCAGAAAGGGAGGCTGGAGGAGCAGATTACTTCAGCTAGATAGTAGCCGCTCTTATGTGGTCGACGGGTCATGTATGAAGCTGCTTGTGCTGAAAGTGCTGTCTTTCTCAGGTAGCAAAAATTTAGATTAAGGAAAAAGAAAAAAAAAGAGATAAGGGAGCGGCAGAGCATGCTTATAGGACAGTATGAATGTGTCGACTTAAAATAGAGTGTTGTGTGTTTATTGGTTAAAATCAACATACTGAAAAGTTGGAGAGGGTTTTTTACCCCTCCCTTTTTTCTGTTTGCTTTCTGCCCCTCTAAAGAGAGACTTAAAGCATTATATGTTAGTTATTTCCTTACATGTGATAAGATTTGCTAGCTATGTGTTTTTGCTGAATTTTTATGTGCTACAAGTTTGCTGTGTGTTTTACTTGTTGAATGATTTATCTCTGTGGGTGTGGAGTCAGACTCTGCAGCCGCTGCATCTGTGTATGAGTGTATGGGTGTTTAAAGATATCTTCTTTTTTCTTTTTATGTAAACATTGTCCTGTCTGTTAGGGGAGAGCTGCAGTGAGCTAGGAGATTTATGTTAAAGCGATAACTATTATATTCAATAGAAGTGGGGGAGTCAGTAAAAGCAGGGAAAGATATTCTGTTTTTACTAATAAAACTTATGAGCCTTTTCAAAAAGGACATTTATACTTGATTAAAAGTTATGAGCTTTATGGAGGATATTTGAATTTGTAATAACATATGAGCCTCTGATAAGGGGACATTTTTAAGGGTTAAAATATAAGCCTCCAGGAAAGACGTTTTTAAGAAAAGTGGAAAGTATTGGGGATACGTGTGAATGTATGCATGAGTGTTGAGTAAATTGATAAATCACATAATAGCACTAAATAAAGATAATAATTCTATACGGTTGAATGATATAAAAAATTAATAGAGAGCATCTATTTGCAATTTTGAGCTGCACAGCTGTGGCTCATCTAGGGTGAAGCTTCGCAACGGACTGACCAGTTACTGTGCTTGAGTGGTTATCAGAATATTGTTCTTGGAATCATACTTTGTTGAGAAGTTGTAAAAGAGTGGCTCTTGACCGTGTGTAGTTTGGCTGAACTGAAGCATTTGGGGATTGTTGGCCTCCTGTAGGATTTTGCTTACAGGATATTGGAAAGAACTTTGCTTTTGCTCTCAGAGATTTGTGTGTGTAGTTAGTTGACATCATATGTGGCTGTGAATAGCTATTATAATAGTAAATGGTTGATCCCTCCGGAGTTGGCAAGACTTTTTGCAGTTTGTTTACTGTGGCAACGTAGTAGCAACATAGTGACATAGGAATAAATAAATGGTTAATTAATTAACAAACAAACAAATAGAGAAACAGATTGGTCAGTTGATTGATTGAGTGATTAATTGGTTAATTAAAAATAGAATGGTTAATTAATTAAATAATTAATAAAAAGAGAGGGAGTTATCTAAATAGTTTAACTCATTTAAAGGACCAGTTATTAATTTTGATTTATAATTTGTGAACATACAGGAAATCATCAAAATGTTGGAAAAGAAAGTTAAAAATTTAAATCCAAAAACAATTACTCCTGTTGATGTAGTACAAAAGAGTATTGCAAAGATGTCAGAGAAATGGCATAAACGTTGGCCTGAAATTGACCAACCTTGGCCAGTGGAAGGGACTTTTAACCCTGATGTAATTAAAATGATGCAGGTGCTTGTGTTAACCTATAAGGCAGATCAAAAGAAGGGTAGAAAAGGGGACCAACGTAAAGAAAAGAGACAAATAGAGCTTGGCATTCTTCAGTTGTTTGAAAATGAGGGACAGAAACGCTTAAAAGCTGCAAAAGATAAGAATGACAGAGGTGTAGAAATAATTCGGAAAAATGTAAAAGAAATAGAAAAAGTGAAGGCGGAAATTAATACACCATTGTCACATACGGATCCAAGCAAGAGTCCTCCACCTTATGAGAAGGAAGTGGAGTTCAAGGAAATCTATCACCAGTTTCCAGTGATCAATCACGAGGGAAATTATCGCATCAGAGATGAAGAGGATCAAATATCAGAAACAGGAAAAGCACAAACGATTATAAGGATGTATCTAAGTTCTAAAAATAAGAAGAAAACGACCTGCCTGGAAACCAAAGGTAAACTGAGAATCAGGAAGATGGACTCCGAGGATGATGATCAGAGTGATCTAGAAGGGGCCATAGGTGGATATGACCCTGTAGTCAGGAGGATACTGGCTAAAGCTGAAAAGAGAGGAGATAAAACATGGACAGAAGATGACAGGTCGGGAAGTGATAGCTCTAATGAGAGTGAGGATGGAGACGACGATGGAGATTCAGAGATCGAGGATCTTTTGATGTCAAGAGAATTTGCTCCTGCAACATCCAGTACCAGAATAAAAAAGAATAAGCAGAAGACTCTAAAAGAGATTGAAAAAAGTATTGATCAATGCTTATCGTTTTTGGAGTTGTCCGCTGGAAAAGAAAGTCGAAGAATGCTGGAGAAACAACTAGGAGAACTAGAGATACAGAAGAAAAAGGTGCAGAGAAAGGATTCCGAAGAAACACAATCAAAATATACATTGCGCCCAAGAAAAAAGAGACTACAAAAGAAGACGCTTCCAGAGATTATCCAAGGGCAGAAGTTGGCATATAAGCCTTGGCAGCATACAGATATATCAGATGTGATGGAGAAGTTACCAACTCTTCAGGATGGAGCACATCCTTGGACTTCAAAGATGGATGAGCTCATGGTGGGAACACAGTTTGCTATGGGAGATATTAAGAAACTGTTGGCCAATCTCCTTGGGGTTCCAGTGATGGAAGAGATTCTACAGAGAGCAGGACTTAATCGATATGTGGGAACTGCTGTGAATGATCCAGAACTGTTTTCTGCGCATAGAGCTCGGTTGTGGAGAGCACTGAAAGACACATTTCCGACAAATGTACAGAAAGAGCAGGACCAAGAGATCCTGAGAAAACTCAACCAAGTGCAACTGGTGGATAACAAGAAGAAGGAGAAGAAGCAGGCTGTGGTTATACAAACTCAGTCTCCACAGAATCAATCATTATCACAACCACAACCAAACCAAGTTCAGTTTCAATCACCCCAGCCAACACTGATGGGTCCAAGCGATCTCTACCCGCAACCTGTTTTTGGTCAGGTGCAGACTTGGAGAGGAAGAGGTAGAGGAACCTTAGGACGAAGAAGGGGAGGAAGATTTATACCATATTCTCAACAATCTTCTGAAGCATGTTATAACTGCGGACAGTGTGGTCACTTTGCTCGTGAATGTAACTATAGAGGAAACTCTAGAGGAAATTACAGAGGAGGATTCAGGGGCCAACCAAGGTCATCCACAGGGCCGGTGAACCCTTACAGGGGTCCGGAACCAGGATTCTAGAGGTGCCCAGAAGACTCGA
>NW_019524945.1:104120-106060 GCF_002814215.2 Seriola lalandi dorsalis
CTCTGCTATAAACACAAGAAAACTACAATACCTATACTGGTATCAGAAAGTACACCTATAGCTCTGTTGGGAAGAGATGCATTGTGTGGATTGAATTGTACAATAAAGTGCACACCAGACGGCTGTCTAGTGGAAGTGCCAAACGAGGTTGCTAATCAATTTGTGATGACAACGGAAGCTGAAACTTCTTCAGTATTTTGGATAGGAAATCTTAGCACTGAACTTTTGGAACCAGCTAATCTGTGGGAGAAGTTCATTGTAGCAAACATGCCCAATGCAAAACTTCCAGAATATCCATTTCACTGTACACTCAAGTATTTCAAAAATGCTGATCAGTCGAACCCAGAAGAATGGCTGAGTCATCAGCCAAATCAAGTCCAACTCAGTACAGGTTGCATAATTTTAGGACCACAAGGAGCAGCTATAAAGATAAACAGAGATGACTATTTGAATGGAGAATTTGATATAAAAAGAGTGTGCCACATGTAACTTTGTTGGTGTCGGAAGGATATGAGCAGGAACACATAGGAGAAATGATGACAGAAGCAGAAGATGCTGTCTTTGAACCAGTGAAAGAGAATCATGCCATTTGGAGAAGTAAAGATCAAAAGTTTATTAAAATTATGATCTCTGCTCAAGGATGGGGACAACCACAGGTTGTGCGGATGACACACGAATCAATTTGCAGCGCTAAAGTAGATTCAGACTCTAGGAGAGAGGAGATGTTGAAACAAGTGCCAGAGTGTTTGTGGGCTCAACATAATACTGACATTGGACTAGTAAAATCAGCTCAACCAGTGAGAGTTGAACTCCGACCAGGAGTTAAACCTCCTTGGAAAAATCAATATCCTTTGAAGGAAGAAGCGGTTCGAGGAATTGAATCACAAATTGAAGGACTTTTAAAGGCTGACGTTTTGAAAATAACACAAAACCCTAAAAGTAATACACCTTTGTTGCCTTTGAAAAAAAACAGATGGTTCTTACCGTATGGTACATGATTTAAGAGCAGTGAACGAAGTGGTATCTGATTTTCCAGCAGAGGTACCAGACCCGCACACTTTGCTAGCTCAAATCCCGCCCGAAGCTACACATTTTACAGTGTTAGATTTGTGTGGTGCATTTTTCAGTGTTCCACTTAGTACAGAAAGCCGAGATTTATTTGGATTTACATACAAGGGACAGTTTTATGAGTATAAGAGATTGCCACAAGGATTCAAATATAGTCCTCACATTTTCAATAAAGCATTGAAGGATGATCTGACAGGGATAGATCAGATGTTAAAAAGTACTGTTGTTCAATATGTGGATGATATCATTATCTGCTCACCAAATGAGGAAACATGTCACAAGGACTCAATTAAAAATTGTATCAAATACTAGCAGAGAGGGTTATCCAGTAACAATACTCACACATCATAGTCTCAGAAATCTCTTGAACTATGGCAAATACACATTGACCATGCCTAGGCTTAAAGACTATCATAGACTCTTAGAACAGGAAGATGTCACTCTAGTGAGATGTGCTACGGTGAATCCAGCGGAAAATCTGCCAACCCCGGAAGATGGTGAACCCCATGATTGTGTTCAGGAAGCTGAGAAATATTCAAAACTTAGATCTGATTTGAAAGCCCTCCCATTGCATGAAGCAGACTTGGAATATTGGACAGATGGTTCTTGCTATCGTGTAGGTGATAAATTGAGTGCTGGTTATGCTGTGGTAAGGGCACAAGGAGAGGGATTTGTTGTAGAAAAAGCTGAAACAATACCTCAACCTGCATCTGCACAACTTGCTGAACTTGTAGGGTTAACTGAAGAGTGTTTGTTAGCAGAAGGTAAGCGAGTGACCATATATACCGATTCTGCATATGCACATAATGTATGTCATTTGTTTGGATCAGTATGGAGGAGCCGAGGGTTTAAGAAAACAGATGGTTCTCCAA
>NW_019524945.1:106080-129620 GCF_002814215.2 Seriola lalandi dorsalis
CTTTGGAGAAATCATGAAGGGCTGGTAATAGCACCCCCAGACCTGTTGGGTTTGATGATCCAGGAAGCACATGGGTTAGCTCATGTTGCAAGGGGGGAAGTTAAAAGAAAGATCACAAAGGAGTATGGATTTTGGGCTCCATGTTTGCTGGAACAGATTGACTATGTCATAGGCAGATGTACGATCTGTTTGAAAAATAACATTCGGAGAGGTGTGATGATTCCTCCTGGTTGTATTCCAACGCCGAAAGGTCCTATGAGAGAGTTAGTGGTGGACTTTGTTGACATGATAAAACCAGTTGAAGGTAAAAGATACATGCTCGTTGTTGTGGACAGATTTTCTCGATGGCCTGAAGCTTGTCCGACTAAGCGAAAGGATGCTCAGTCAGTTGCCAAGTTTTTGTGTAGAGAAGTCATAAGCAGGTGGGAACATCCAGATCGGATATCCTCAGACAATGGGAAAGAGTTTGTGGATAAGACTGTGAAACTGATTTTGCAGAAGTTGGGAATTAAACAACGTCTTGGTGCTGTTTATCATCCACAAAGTCAAGGGATTTGTGAGAGAATGAATGGTATCTTAAAAAATCGCATAGTGACTACAATAACCCCGGGAGTGAACAAAACTCAGACGAAGTTGGTTACTTTGCCTTTAGAAACCATCAAGAGTGCTAATGTAACAATGCAATCGACTACTTTAACAGCAACTTTGAAGAAGATTAATGTTACAACAGAAACAACGACTTTGATGTCTAAAAATGCTATAAATGTGACACAACCACCTAAGGAGACTTCTTTGGTACTCAAGGAAGTAGTAAATGTAACCCAGAAACCTATGCTGAAGTTGGAGTCTGGTGTAAACAGTAGCAGTGACATTTTTGCAGTTGGAGACAAGATGGTGGAAGAAAATAAGGTTGATTCATCTGGGACAGCTCAACAGACGATTCCAGATGTAGAAGATGAGTTTTTTGACATTGATAAGATGTCTGAGGAGATGATTGTAAACCAAGATCATGCTTTACAAAAGAGAGAAGCTGCATGGAAGGCATTTGGATTTGACTCTTCTGTGTTACAGATTAAAGATACATGGGCGGCTAAGAACCTATGGTTCCAGCAGTTGACTCATTCAGTAAGATCAGCCCAAAGATTGAATGGTCCATGTGTAGTGAAAGTTCCATCACCAGGCACATGGCCTTCGATTTTGGAGGCTATACCTCAACCTTTATCAACCATGTGTCAATCTTTTGCTTTATCATGGCTATTGTATCAGCAGCAGTCAGCAACAGACGCACTTATGTCTTTGTCAAAACATCTGTTTAGACCTAAATTTAATTGCTCTTGGTTAGAGGAACTACCTTACATAAATTTGATCGATCAACAGGAAAATATTCTAACAGCAATCCCAGGTGAAATGGTTGTGACAGCTAAAATGGCTGATAGCTGTTTCTGTTCAAATAATACCTATGGCGGACCAGGAATGTTTATGGGATTATCGGACTGTAAGGAGTACTTAATGACTTTGGATGAGAGTAAAAGCAAGGTTAGGAATGAAAAGTATAAAGTGACATTTACGGTTCCTAATCAGAGACATCCGAAAACTGTGATGGTGAAGGATCAGCTTTTGCCTGGTAATGAGACAATAGGAAATTTTAAAGATATTTGGTGGGTTTGTGGAGATAAGGCATATATATTTCTGCCATATGGATGGACAGGTTGTTGTTATATGGCTACACTGAAACTCCCATATGAAGTTTTTTCTATTTAGAAAGGAGAGATGCCTGAAGACGATGATCAACCTAATGCTGTTCCCGAAAATAGAAAGAAGAGGGAGTTAGCGCAATTTCATAAGTTGGAAGCCTACCATTGGAGAGTCAGTCTAGGAGAAAAGTGGGGAATAGGACTGTTTCCATGGTATGGTGTGACATTTTTGGCAGATCACATTGATAATATCACATACACCTTACAGGGATTTGCTAATGAAACCGTAATGGGGTTTGAACATTTGTCAAATACTCAAAGGAGTCATAGACTGACATTGTTGAAGCATGACATGGCTCTCGACTACATTTTGGCCAAACAAGGTGGCCTATGTGTAGCTTTGAATCTAACAGGAGATGCTTGTTACACTTTGATTCCAGATACGTCTGATAATATGACTAGTGTCATAGGTGCATTAAAACAAATAAGAGATGCATTTGGCCCATCAAAAGGGGCTGGATGGTCTGCAAATTCTTGGTTGCAGAGCAAACTAGGACCAGTAGGAGCAGTGTTGGTTCAAATACTGGTGGCAGTGCTTCTATCATTATGTGTGATGTTTTGTTGTTGTACACTATTGTTGACCTTTGCGAAGGCAATGATAATGAGATGGGTTGGTGTTGTAATGCCTGGAGATCAATCCCAGATGCCATTACTGCAGAGGAAAAGTAAAGACGATGATGAGGAAGAGACGGTAGAAGGAGAGTTAGTGGAGAAATATCCATATGTAATTCTAGTATATTCTTAGCATTCATTTTTATAGCGAGTGATTGTTTAGGAGGTGTGCAAGGGGGGAAATGGAAAGTGTGAATTATAATTTGACATAATATGAAGTTTTGAATTTATATTATACTTTGTATTTGATGCTTAAAATGCATTTGTTGTTTTTGGCAAAGATACTGGTTTGTGTTTTTCTTTCATTGCAGAAGGACAGTGGGGGAAAACTATTTTGAAGGGACTCAGAAGCACAAAAATGGACAGTTACAAAGGAATGAAGGATTCTGAACAAGGACATGGTGACGTTCAGATCCGATACATCATCAACACTACAATAAAGAAGTCGACGCTGCTGAGGAGCTGCAGTGTGATATATTCTATATATATTTTTATGAGTGATACTTAACTTTTATAAGGATTTATTTGTATCAATTGTTTGTAGAATGATGTTTTATATTGAGTAAATATATTGGGACCTCAGATGTTTTTTCTTTTAACGCCTAGGGAAATTGGGGACTAGGCAGGGAAAGGTCCATTGGAAGGTGCGACGGGACGACTGGCCTGAATTTGGACAATATTTTGATTTTCTTTTCTGAGGTTTCTATAAGTGTTTACTTAAATTGTAGTCTGCATAAATTGTTACAAATAATGACAGTTTTTATTTTAATTGATTTGGAGTACTGTAAGTGGTCGCCTAGGCAGAGGGGCCGTGGGAGAATTTTCCTGTCCAGAGTGTTTGATGGAAAATTAAGGAAAGATGGCTGTCAGACAGGTTTTTCGCTCTCACACTCCAAAAAAGATATTGCTAAGAAATTAAAATATGCTAAAGAAAACATGTGTTGAAGGAATGATTATCTCTATTATAATTGTATTCATGTATGCTTTATTCTTTTGTTTTTTCGAGACTCAGTGTAGTCTCGAAGGGGGGAAATATGTGGTATCTTGGCTGAGATATGAATACAGGATGGAAATGTTATGGAGGATACTCTAGGAGTGAAGGCCGGGGGCCTGATGAGGGGGAGTACCTCTCCTGACTTCCACTTCCTTGCATTGCTCAATATGAACCTTTGTTCAACGTGACAAGTTTTATGTTATCATCTATCTGAACTCAGAGAATAACCATTTATGGACATAAATGTTGGTTCTGCTCTTCCATAGGCTGTTAGGATTTGGCAAAGAGGTATCAAGAAAATATTCAGCCTATAAATTGTATGGGTTTGGGACAAACGGGGGAGATCCTTTTTGGCCTTGGGTCCTCTCACAGGCTGTTTTTGATGCTTGTTCAACGATGCTGTGCCTTTTTGTAATAAACCTTTTATATACAAATGAACTGGTGTCAGCAGAGATTCCCTCATCATCATCACATCATCGCAAGAGAAGAAACAACACCAGTCTGCTTGCTTAGCCATTGTTCCATGTGAAATTCGATCGAATTGGAGGAAAGGATGGGTGTGCTTTTCAGCTGATCCCTATAGCACCATGGCTAAAGTGTGGCATGTCTGTATTGGTGGTAGTGCCATCTAACACCCACAGCCATAGTACTTTGTAGAACCTGACCTCTGAATATGTGAGCAGGCGTACTTTAGCCACGGGTATTCAAGGGAAAGCAAACAGAAAACAGCCGGGTGACTGGCATGCCTCCACAGTCCACTTAAGCTTCCTATCAGTGTGCTGGATGTATGAGGGATGAATAGTGCCACTGTGGACACATTTCCCTCTTCTGTTTCACAAGCATTCACACAATATAATTGTTGTACAGTGTTCAGCCTCATCCCACTCAAGATGGTGGACGTAACCGCATTTTCTTTTGTTCCATCGACAAAGGAGAGGCATTAGTCAAGAGTAAAAAGGTTTAATTTATCACCAGTGGCTACGACACAAAGTGTGCCAGCTGATTTTTACAAACAACGTGAGCTAGTGTCAAGTGGCTAACTATGTCTCTCTCAGTAAGAGTTACAGTAAGGACTTGGGATACTCCAATTTATCAAGAGGAGCCTCCCATGACGAAAGGATTTCCTCTCACAAACAAACTAGCCTTTAAGACGTCAATGGAATTTACAGCTAGTTCATGGAACTCATCACCCCCACACCAAATGGGGTACAAATACAAAACCCCCACAGAGTGACACTGAGCTCATTTTGCAACCATGAGGCTGACCTGGTAATGAAATGTTTCCGTGAAACTGTGTCTATCCGCCCGTCTGTCCGTCTACCTTTCTATGTGTCCGTTTGTGTGTGTGTGCATGTGTGTGTGTATATATATGTGTGTGTGTCTCTGGTTTGTGTCTGTGTGTGTGTGTGTGTGTGTGCGTGTTTGTGTGTAAGAGAGAGTGTGTGACTGTTGAAGACACAAAGCTCACACAAATCTATGGGAGGAAGGGGTCAGTTAACCTCTCAAACTCCTGCTATTGAATACAAAACGGTACATAATATCAGCAAAATTATCACATGGTCAGAGCCACAAGACTTTCCTGAACACCTCCATGTGGTTGGTGTTTCTAAGGCCAAAAATAGGAGCCAGTTACAAAAAAGGGTCAGTCCTGGTTTTCTCCTGAAATCCACTCCTGAATTTGTATTGCAGTCTATGGAACAGTTGGTGGGTACTCCCATTAGTTTGAGGCTGACAGTTTTAATTTTGTTAGTCTCTGTGCTAAAGTAGTCACTTTATATGAAACAGAACAAATTTTTCTCCTACTGAGGAAGAAATTATGTGTCAAGATCGAAATATGTGACTGTAAGGATGAGTTACACTGATTTTTATTAGACAAATTTTAGAGCTTCTCTCACTCCAGCGATGATGTCATCAACTCTAGCCCTGAACATTCCGTGCAATACACACCCATTGTCAACTCAAAAATTATCTGAAAAAAGCATGAAACTAAAAACCGTGATAATTCAAAAACTGTACAAATGTATACAGTAGCCAGGCAGAAATTGATGAAGCTGTTTCTCATTGGCTAATTGGACTTATACACGCTCTCATACTTGAGGGTAAGAGGGGTAAGAGTTCATGTGTGTGTGCTTGTATGTGCATGCCCCCCCCCCACATACACATACACACACTCACACACACACACTCCATCACCATCGCCACCCCATTTTTATCACTGAAGGTAGGCTAAACAACAGAGACACCTCTGTATAATGTAATATACATTACGTCCTCAACAGTGATCAGGTGAACCAACAGCTGTCTAATACTACTTAAATAATAAATTGCCAACTGATTATATTAGTAATTATCAGGTGTATGGTCAGGCTCCAAAGTGCCTAACTACAAATAATTGTTTGATTTTGTTGCTGTTCTCACATGCGAACTGATATATCTGGTAACCTAAAGATGTTCTTAAATGTATAGTTTAATCATATGTTATTATCGTCACCCTATAACATGTTTTACCCTTCCATCTCCATTATCAAATGTAATGCAGTAACAAGTTTACTCAGAAACATTTAACTGACTATTTTTGGTCTTTTATCTGAGAACATTTTTACACAGAGACTTACATTTACCGATGTCTTTTCACCAATAGCAGTGACACCGTTCATGTGTCGACGTGCTGATGTCAGTTTGGGGTCCCATCTCCAGTTACCGGTAGAGTTTATTGCTACTCTGTCTGAACACAGTTAATGTTGCGTTTTCTTCATCACAGTGTCTAACTACCTGCTGTACATTTAAACATACACTAGTTCTGCTAAAGCACTCGGAGCTATCTGCTCCTATTAGCAACTTTCACTAAATCACTAGTTGTTTACATGCTGTTCAGATCTGCTAGATACTTTGGCTTAACAGTTCGCATTAGCTTCTCTCTTTCTCCCCATCTCTTGCTTGCTCGCTCGGTGTGGTGTTGTTGTAACTTCAGTGTAGAGGATTGTGATGTTTATTACATCTTCAGCGATCCATTCACTAACCACAGCTAACTTCACACGCTAACTGCCAAACTCTGAAAATTTTCCTCAAAAAAAGTCTGACTCTTCTAACTCTTGTAAATCCCACAATTTCCAACATTCATTGACAATTTTTATATCAAGACTGTAGAGATTTTTTTGTCCTGTATCACTCAGTTTTGGTCTCATTCTGATATCTTTTACGGTTTTTGAGGAAATTCCCACAAAGTGCAGAGAGGGCCAAAGCCCCCAAAGACGTCCATATTAAACTGAACTCTGAAGCTCTTGCCCTCAACAGCGTTGAAGGGAGTTTCAGGTACACATATCAATCTCTTTTTAATGAAGCCTTTGAACAGCGTGAGGTGATGTTTTCAATGGGACTTGTAGTTTTCCCTGTGTGATCCAATTTTAAACAAAAGTTTCATCTGAAAAGCTGTTGTCTGCCTAGGGAGACAGAGGGGATTGTGTCTACCCCCGTGGTGGCCACTGTCACTATAGCAACTAGTGTCTCAACATGGGTTACTGACAGTAACTGGGCAGAAATGGGCAACACTGACTCTGATTGGCTAATTAGACTGATTGACTTTTAGTTTTTTAACGGTAAGTCATCTTGTTGTGTGTGCATGTACTTGTGTGTGTGTGTTGATGTGTGGTTCTTTGTGTCTGTGGGCATGTCTTTCATTATTGTGAGGACAATTTTGGTTAACCCTCCTGTTATCCTTGGGGTCAATTTGACCCCATTCAATGTTTATCATTCAAAAAACAATAGTTGGCTTTTTTTTTTTTGCTTCATATTTCATGACTTTTCCTAATTTGATGGGAACAACTGATTAAGCATAAAATTATCATGATGATATTTTTTTAATGTGCTGAACACATATTGCACGCATTGGTGGTCCTCTGGGGTCAATTTGACCCCAAGCTGTTTTAGCTGTGTAAAACTTGTCTGTCTGTGTGTGTGACCTAACATCCCCACACCTGCAGGTGCAGAGTTGATACTTTTGAGTTGATACATAACAGGGAGGTGGGGGTGGGGAGGGTGGGGATGGGCAACTATTCCCACGAGAACTTTGATACTTCTCGTGGTGTGGGCATGTGGGAAACAACTTGACTTGTGAACTCCTGCCAATGTAGGCTTGCGAGTTGATCACATCCAAGTCTTTCCAACTACACATGCCTCCCCTCTAAAATTATCATCTCAAGTAAAATATTTTCAATTGATGGTTATATGAAGAGCTCAAATAATGAATTTATGTCTTCAACATGGCTGACTGTGTGTCTGGTGGGACACACTCTTAGCAGCACATCTACCTTATCGTTGAAGTGAGTAGAGGGACCATCATTTTCCATTTTTGGTGCTAACGTGACATGGGGGGAGGGGCAATATTCTCATGAGAACTTTCCCGCACCATGGGCATGAAGGTGTGTGAAGTAGAACTGATATTTCCCGCGCTGTGGAGGGCGGGGTATTCTCGCAAGGACATTGGTAGTTCATGCAAAATAAAGGAGGAGCAAACATATAAAAGCTTGCACGGCAGCCCTCTATCCAAATCACTCCTCATTTTGCTGTGTGTATACTGCAATCTGCACGCTCTCTCACTTGAAAATGTCCTCTGGGAAAAGGTTTACTGTCAATGATGTTTTGGAACAGCTCTTTGACAGTGAAAGTGACATAGAGGAGAATGTGTCTGAGACAGAAGATTGTGTTGAGGAGGACCCTGATTTTGAGGCATTCTCATCTGATGAGAATGACATTGTTGACCCTCCTGTTGTCTCTCAACCACCAGCAGACATGATCCCTTCCAAAAATGGAAAGATAATATGGTCCCTTTCCCCACTTCAACAGCAGGGTAGACTTAGCGCTACTAATATTATCAAAATGGTTCCAGGCCCCACAGATATGCAATCAGCCATGTTGAAGACATCAAGTCATCATTAGAGCTCTTCATAACACCATCAATTGAAAATATTGTTCTTGGGATGACAAATTTAGAGGGAAGTGTGTGTATGGGGACAGTTGGAAAGACTTGGATGTAGTTGACTTGGAAGCCTACATTGGCTTGCTCATTTTGGCAGGAGTTTACAAATCAAAAGGTGAAGCAACAGCAAGCCTTTGGAACGCTGAGACTGGAAGGGCAATATTTCCAGCCACCATGTCTCTGAAGACATCCCAAGTTTTGTCCTGTGTCATACACTTTGATGACAAACAAACAAGGCAGGGCCGACCAACATCAATCAATATGGTTCATTCTGTGAGAGTCATGAATGTGCACCCCAAATTAGAAAAGATTTGGATGAAAGATTTTCAAGATACACTGACTCTAAAACTGAAAGTTTGACCTGATGGTGGCGCTACAGGGAAGGTCATATCATCACCAAAACTAATAGGGTTCATACTCTTGTGGTAATTAATGTTGTCAGTAAATTTGAGAAGATTTGTATGAAAACTTTTCAAGATAAATTAATTCAAATTTAAAAGTTTGGCCTGATGGTGGCGCTAGAGGGCAGGTCAACTCACTGATAGGTTTCATTATCCAGGGGTTATTTATGTATTCAACAAATAAACAAAGTGCCTGACACAAAAACTTGGTCAACAATTTTCTGTAAATCATTTTCTGGAGGCAAATATCCCTGGGGTCAAATTGAACCCAAGGGTAAAATGTGTTAGTAATATTTGAGGATAATACGAGGGTTAAAAAAACGTTCTTGTGAGGTTATTTTGGCCAGTCCTGACAACTTCAAAGGGCTGTTTGAAGGTTAAGCTTACACAGTTCCCAACACCATGTGCATAAGTGTCTCAACCTAGTCACACAAGCATTCACAAAAAATATAAACATGTTCAATGAACACCATTCTTTGAACGTGTTCATGCACAACACTGATGTTAACTGTATAAGTGTCTTAACTTGGTAACACAACTTACCACACACGTACATTGACAGACACACACAAGTGCAAGTGCAGTTGCTGCCCAAACTTTCACACAACTGACTGTGATTGGTTAATTAGTCTGATTAACTCAGGGCATTTTTTTTACTGTTGTCTGTGTTATTCTGCAGGAGACATTATAGCTTTATTGCAGATCAACTTCTGTTAGGTCATGTACATGTGTGTATACATGTCTTGCTATGGTTGTGGGGACAAATTTAGGTTGGAAACCATCATTGTGAGGTCAATTTGGCCAGTCCTCACAGTTTCAAAGACCTTTTTGAGGGATACCTGTAGCGACTGAATTCAGAGTTAGGATTATTCTCTACAACATGAATGAAACTCAAAGTAACATCCTCTATAGAGATTGAAAAGTGTGCGATAGATACTCACCAATCAGCAGGCACATTCAAAATTTATTTAGGAATTTTCTAGTTTCACATACTATTTACATCGAACCATACACTATTTTATATACACTCAGATGAAATGAAGCAGACAAAAGGTGAGACTATCTATGTTACGTCTCCTTAGTTAAGTCCCTTTTGTCTTCTTCTCTCACGTTTCTAGTATTTGCGTTTTCAATTTTATTATTATAAAAACCTCGTCTCATTCAAGGGGTCTAGTCCAGAGAGAGTTTCTCAACCCTGAGATGAGGGAAGCTCTGGGTTTTCCATTCCAGAAACTGAGATCACTTTAACCCTGAGTCAGTCACTATGGTAATTTACTCCTAGAAGCTAACCTGCTTGCTGGCAGGCTCTCCTTGTATCCGCCCCTCCTGCTGCGATTTAAGAAGCTTCTGAACACGGCGCATCAATTTCCTCATTTGGGCTTGACTTGAGTCACGGCATGTACTCTGTGGGTCAGACTTGGTCCAAATATGATGAACCTGGCTTGACTTGAGTCACTTACTTACTATGTGGGCCAGACGTAGCCCAAATGTCATAAACCGGGCTTAACTTGAGTTGTTGGACAATACAAATATACATATACCCAATTTAATTACTTTTTAAAACCTAGTCAACTTTTACAGGTTTAACTTAAACTGAGGACTCATTACAGCCACAAAAGATTCTTGATTTGATACAACATAACTGTGCTGAGTGAATCGCACAATCAAAACGGTACATCAACCCTTGTGCATCCTTGAGGACATTTTTGATTTTTCCATTATTTTGGCTTTGTTAATGCACAAGGAATACATTTTGCCAAGGGTGTGTTTTTTTTGTTAGTGTCTTCTCTTTTTTTGGAATTTCATCCTCAGATCCCATGCTATAATACACTATGTACACAAAATGTTTTCACTCACAACTGAAGAAATGTTTTTTTCCCTATTGTTCCCATGTTGGTCAAATACATCAACTCAGTGAATGTGAAAATTATATAATTTTTATTGCATTTTTTTTTGACAAAGCTATTTTTGTCCTCTAAGAACCTTATAATTTTTTTTTTTACTGACTTTATCCAGAATCTGACCCAGAGGGAGAGGCTCCTGAAGAAGTTCAAACTCTACAACTGCAGAAGGACGTTTCTGAATGGTTGGTAACCAATTTTGTGTATTTTGACTTTACATTTTCAGTTTGTTGATTTGTGCTGGCACACATTTACTAACATGTAGCTAGGTAGCTAATGCTAACTGTTACTGTCTCATCATTACTGACTCTTTTGGTAAATAAGCACTATTGTGAATTGTGTAATGTAGTTATCTGTCATGCTTCCTTAGATATACTTTTACAGTCTATGAAAATGTTTGTTGTATGTGGACTGCTACAGGTGTTCAATGTCAAGACTAGTAAGATACTTTAATAGATGCTGACAAAGTAAATCATTTTTATTTTATTAATTTTTATCCATGTTTTGAGCAGAGATGCTCATCATGAGATCTTCCTTTATGTAGTAAATGTATTTTGTGTATTACAATAAAAGCTGTAAATCAGCATAAACATGTCTGTCAGCAACATTAATCTTTAGTCAAAGACGGAGCTGTGCAGTGTTTTCTACACTACACTGTTGTCAAGCTCCACATTATAGGCAACAAGTGACATGTTATAAATGACCTATGTTAAATGCGGTTGATATGTAGCCAAGCTTACTTCTTACGCACCTTAGCTCCACTGTCTGACAGTTTTTGAATTTTTCGACAAAGCTATTTTTGTCCTCTAAGAACCTTATAATTTTTAAAACAAGGGTTCAGAATGTCCTAGATGCATTACCATTCATGAATGTGGAATAATTTAAACAAGAGTGGCGCAAAAGTGGTGGAGGAGTCCAGAAACGAGTGACACTGAACAATTATCTGAGTAAGTATGTTTTTCTAATACAGTCTGTGAAGTTGGAATGTCAGTATGTGATAAGAAAGTGAAATTGACTTTTGGTTTACATTACTCGTAGAAATATGAGCAATATGTGAGCACAGGCTGGCTAACATTAGCTAGCTAAGGAGCTAGCCAATACATAATGCTAACGAGTGGGAAAACAGAACAGTAGCAATGACTTACAGTTTAGCGGCCTCACTGGAAAGCACCATTATTGAACGACAGTTCAGAGTTTTGTGGCATGTTAGTCTTATAAATCCATCCATCTGAAATGACAATTACTTCTAGGGATGAAGGGAATAAAGGTGGCGCGCTGAGGTGGTCACAGGGGGAGCTTGTTGGGATATTGACTGGCTGCGGCAGAGGAAGATAAGACAGACATAATACACTTGTGTTGTTAACTGTAACTTGCAATTTAAAGACAGAATGTTTGTTAGCAGTTGTGTAGACAAAAAGCCTTCATAATTTTTTGCCACCACTATAGTGTTTTAGCTACAGTGTGCAGGCGAACGGCTAATGTCTAATTTAAACAAGCGGAGTGAGTGAGTGGGCGGGTTAGAGTGAGGGAGCGGCAGTGCTGTGGCTGCTGTTAGGTCAGACAGAGGTCTGCTGATCGGCTCAGAGCTGAGTGAGCAGTTAACTGGGAAGGTAGCTGTATGTTATGAGCTAAATTTTGTGATAAAATACATTATACAGTCCCTTGAGCAGAGCCGATCTTGAATTTTGAGTAGATATTGCTGAATATAGACATCTTTTTTTGAGACTGTCATTGGTTCACAGCAGTATCAAGGTGGTAAGTCACAGCCATTGACGGCTGATTGCTCATGCTATATCATATGATATATGAAATACAAATTGCACTTGTGTATGACTCATTAACAGTGTTGAATAAGGGGCTGGCAGTATCTGAATATACATCAAAACACCCAATCATTAATAAATAATCATTAAATGTATGTTAATGTACGCTAAGCTATGCTGTTATGTATGCTATTTTACCAGTCTGCAAATAAATACTCAAGTGGCAGTAGCCAGACCTGTACCAAACCCTGAGTATGACATGTATGGACTGATCTAGTATTGTCATGTTTTAATGTAGTAAGTAATTAAATAACTACTTGTAACTGTAACTATTTAATAACTGTAGAACTAAAAGTGTGATTGTTCTATATATTTTCTTTTTCTATTTTCTAACCACAAATATTGTAAATGTGTTGGATGGTGAAGGAAGGATGGGCTACATTTATTTGTGGCTCTATAGTAGTGGTAAGTACAGTGGGAATTTTATCATTTAATGACTTAAAGTATTTAACATTATAATGATCATCATCAACATTTTCTTTGTTGTCTGGCTGCAGAGAAGCCACTCCACCATGTCAGTCCACAGCAAACATCTGATTGACAACTTATGAGCCTACAAGCAGAAATAATGGCAAGACCACCAGTTTCCTGAACATCGTTTTGTCACACCGCGGTGAGGTCAAGTTGGGTTTTTGTCCTGTCTCCATGTTTTGTCTTGTCATTTCCTGTTTTATTTTGAAAAAAGTAACTCTCCTCTTGTTTCAGGTCACTTGCCCTTCCTCACGTGTCACCGGTCTGATTGTCTTCCCTGATTCCCGATTGTGTCCACCTGTTCCCCATTACCCTCATGTGTTCAAATAGTCTGCGTCTCCCTTTGTCTTGTGCCAGTGTGTTCGTCTTCGTTCATGTGCGTTCACCCCAGCCTTTTTCACAGTTTGGTCCATTGTCATTGCCACAGATTTTGTCGGTTTCCTCCAAGAGAGAGATTTTTTGTTGTAAGTTTTATATCTTCTTTTGGTCTCCATAGTTAATGCTTGCATAGCCTTTTTGTTTCCTCCGTGTGGAGTGATTATTATTTACTTACCTTTTTCATATTATAGTGCCTCCAGTTTTCAGGAGAGTTTTTGTTGTTTCTATTTCATTTCTTTTGTTACTTACTTTTTTCCTCTGTAGTGAGAGTGATTTTCTGTTAATGTTTTATGTAGTCTTTTCCTCCCTTATTGGAGCGATTATTATTTTGGTAATTTGTTAAACTACGCTTCTTCTTTAAGAAGCGCGTCAGAGGTAATATTTCATAGCCTGTGTTTATTTCTCTGTCTTGGAGTTAAGAACCTTGAATTCCCAATAAAGACTCTGATACCCTGCATCTGCGTCCTGTGTCTAAGCCTGGTAGTGACACGTTTGATGTTTGCATAAGACTCTCCCACCTGACTTCAGTCAAGTCTGTCCCCAATGTCTCGATCACTTTTCTTGTCAAGACTGATTATAGGTAAGCAGTGGTACACTTCAGTGTAGCAAATGAAGTAAATGCAAGCACAACTCAAACTTCACTCACTCAATCGATCTTCCTCAGGTGCACGGTCCAAGCCAGCAGCTTCATACAAACCAGCACTCTGGAATATAGTTTTCCATATCACTTTTAATTAATTTAGTATGAACCTGACAGGTAGAACACTAAGCCATCATCACAATTTTGTTGGTATTTATTGATATTGTAGCATTAAGCCATATTTTAGGGTTTACTCTCGTTGAAATGGGGCACCAGTCCTCTAGGAGGACAACAATGAATTACTTCATTGCCAAATTTATCAATCTCATATCGGAAGCCATGACTTCTCGATTCAATGGATCTCCAGTCTCTACGTCAAAAGAATACAACTGGACAACAACTGGGTGTAAATAAAGAACAAAAGTAAACAAAGTTTATCGATCTAAACTACTATCTACAGAGTAAATGCAAGGTGTAATAATCATAAAGATTAAAATAATAATGAAATGAGCAGTGTGATGAGTTGGCAATGGTGGGAGAGAATATGTTATGGCTATACACTATGGCTATACAGCTAATAATACTACATCTACGAATTAGGTTTGATAATTAAATATTGCTATGTTTAGACATCAACCCAGTCACGTGCAGAGTGTTAAGACCGGCCTACTGTGAGTTGCGCTGTAGCTGAAAACCCTCGGCTGGAACGCAGGTGGCTGTGGTTGCCGTGGTAACCCTGGAGACGCGGGGTCTAGGTGGATTCTCCTGGAAGCCGTGTGCCGTTATCACGATGACGGATTCTGCCGGTGTCTCAGCGGTTCAGCTCTGGTGGAGTTTGCCAGGAGACTTTCTGTCTTGGGCACTCTTGATTTCTGCTCGGCTTCTCTGCAGGCGGTCGTGCAGATGTTATCTGCTGGTGTCTCTTGCGGGTTGATGCGAAATAAACTCTAATGCTCTTCACTTTGGTTGGATAACTTTAGAGGAGACCGGCGTTGACCAGATGAATCTAAAGTTGTCAAAATCTTCAAAAAGGAAAACTTGATGATGATTAAAAGTTACAAAATGACTCTGAGGCACTTCTTTTGCTTTGGTTCAGTTGGTCTTGACTTGGCTTATAAAAATAAAAGATTGCGCATGTAGACAAAAATCATGTTACTTGTAGCTTGTGGCAAAGACAAATAAAAGACGCGAAAAGTGCAAAAATGACTAAGAGTCATGTGTTTGTGGCGAGCAGCTTAGAACTAAGAGTTTACATGGCTACAGAGCTGGACTTTGAGCCGGGACTCTGAGCTTTGAGCAAAGATCTCAGCTTCTAGTTTCTGCATCGTTTCTCGCTTCTCGCACCATGTGACCTGAATTAGGCTTAGGCCTGGTTTTGGCTTAGGCTTTTGGCTTAGAATAGGCGATGTGTGAATTGTTCACGACTGTTTTATCCCCTGGGGGCTGGCGCATTTTTCATGGGCGTCACCCATCTTCTCCTGTGTTTCCACTTGGAGAAGAGAGTAATTTTCCACTGAGCTTTAGAATAATTTAAATCTAGAGTTTACTTATAATGTGGGTTGTAGTTTATGACTCTTATCTAGAGAGGGACACAGGAAGGGAGATTGGTGTGTGTGTGCGTGTGTGTGTTCATGCATGGCACAGACAGGCCAGGATTCACACCTTAGTGTCAATCAGTCCTTTTGTTGTTACTTGTCCTATACCAGAAACAATCAAATATCACTAGACAGAGTCTTATTGTTACAAACTGGAGATTTTGCCTATATTCTCCAGTTGTCTGGTGTCCATTGGTTGATCCTCTGGAGCTGGCCCTTTGACCTTTGGTCTGGTTCTGTGTCGTTCGGCCATTCTAACAGAATGGTCTGTTTGTGGAAGAGGGGTCCTTTGTCTCTGTTTCCTATCAATCTGATAGTTTGATGGTGGAAAGAGTCGCAAAGTGTCAGTTGTTCGTCCGAAACTCTGCATGTCCTTATAATGAACTTCCTTAATGGCTTTTGACTGATGCCAGGCCACGTATGTATGCTACATATCCCCCACTCGGTCCAATGGTCGCTGTCCAGGGACCGTAGGACCGCCGAATCGAGGACATCGGTGGCATCAGGAACATGGCACATAACAACTGCTATCATGATCAGAGTTGATGTCTTTTTTTCAAAAATGAAAACAACTATGAACTGTGTAGCTATTCTATAATCTAGGCAAAGTTTAAGGTTGGATCGTTATCTCTTATCCCTTGAAGAGAGTTACCTTTTGTTATGAGAGCTAGGTTAGCAGTTAAACAAAAAGGGCCTATATCTAACTATGGAACATAATAAAAACAATAACTAAATAAATGTACATGGTGTTATACAGTATATGTATATACCTGAGAGGGGAAAAAAACGGGGAACCTCTAAAGGTTACTATGTTGCTAAAACTAATTGGGCCTAGTTTCTCAGGGGTTAACTAGTCATACAGGGTTATCTAACATTTATTACATTATTTACACCATCTCAGTCTGTTGTGGTACTGACTAAGGTGTCTTGCACTGGGAAAGAGGGAAAAATATGTCTAGGTAAACATGTCAAATGTTGCAATGGCTAGACAATTGCAGGACCAGTATCCCAAAGCATAGCAGGCAATAGCATGGTTACCAGTTGTGTGTGAGCATAGAAAACCTATAGTATTGATAGCAGCATAGCAGTGTGTCCACTGCACCTGTGGTCTTGAGTAGGATCCTATAAGTGTATTTGCAGCCTGGTGAATCACCCCCACTCGTACACATTTTACGCAGTCGACAAATACCATACGTTTAAATGGCAGAGGGGATTGTGAAAGGTGGATTTGACTGAAGACACAACACCAGCTTTTTTCAACACAACCAATACTAAAGATGAACTGTTTACACTCGCACCTGGCACCTTAGGATGTTTCCAGTGCGCACTGTAGTTCATATGTCTGATTCTAAAATTATCATAAAGCATGTAGTGAGCGGTTGTCAAACCTCAACTACTAGTAATAGATTACAGATTTTGTTAGTATTTATGACCTAATTGGGACAAGATTGTCCCAGAAGAGTCTCATGAGGGCTTTGTTTTGTTTGCACTGTGTGCGGTTGAGACATTTGGGAGTTAGCTTTTCCTGAGTTTTGCTAGTCTTGTTGTTGTGCACAACAGAAAGTTCATCTGAGAAAATGTGGGGACTTGAGCAGTGGGGACAGGACTTACAGGTAAGTCTTCCTGTGCTTGAACTGGCTGTTTCATATGTTTGAGTGAGAGCGTGATACAGCCATGTGTCCCCCACTTGGAGTTTGTCATGGGAAGCTTTTTGGTCATAATAGGCCTTGTGATTTCTTATGCTCTTTTCCAAGTGTTTCTGGGCAAGAGCAGAAATGGCCTTGGTCTTTCTGTGTCTTGCACATGGTGATTTGTGCGTCTGAATTGGCATAACCCCCCTGTGGTTTTGAGTCACCACGAGCATAGGAGAAGTGAGCGACTCAGAAACATGGACCTCATGGCAGGAACCAAAGAAAGTGAGCGTGGCAGCAATTGAGCCATTAAGACATATAGAAGGCGCAGCAGCTGTCTGAGGTTGAGTGACAGCGCAGAAATCAGGGGTGGGAGGGTGGGAACAAAAGTAGGGGTCAGGTGGAGACCCCAGGGCGAATGTCCTAGATGTGCCCTCCAAAGCACCATGTTTGGTTGAAACGTCAGTCGGTTGGTCAGATGGGACACGGTGAGCCAGTGTTTTGGTCTCTTTGACCTCAAGAGCACAGCACCGAGCTGTAGTGTTTTGGGGAAAAGAGACAGGAAGAGGCTGGCAGACTTGTGCCCAGATTTTCAAGCGTTTCAAGTCGATCAAAGGTTTAATCGGTTTAGGAGGTCTTTGCCAATGATGAAAGGAATGGCATCAAGAGGAGACACGTATACTGGATGGACAAGGCTCATTGGTCCAATAGTCAGTTGTATCATTGACATTGCAGTCAGTGTGGCACTGGTGGGGGCATACGGTTGCACCTCCAAGGAAAAAGTTTGAAGTTTCAACTCCTTGTTTGACAGGCGAGTTATCATTTGCAGCTTACTGAACAGTGCTGATGACATCAGCGTGACATCTGCTGCTGTGTCAAGGAGTGCATTATGTACAAGTGCGTCTTCAAGTGTTATAGACAGGTGTGGTTTTCGCATAACACCTTTCTCACTAAGGGGGCCTAAGAATTGTTGGACAGGTGGTTCAAGTTGGACAGCTGACATGTCCTTGTTAAAGGGTTTGTCTTCTAAGTCCAGTTTTGCCACCGAGACTGCGCTGGGAGGGATTGAGTTTTCACCCCCCTGTTCTGATTTATTTCGGACTTCTGAGTTCTGGCTCTGGGGCAGAGCAGACTCTGGTCCACTGGGGCCATGGTAAAGTTCTTCAACCACCTCGATGGGCTGGTTTGAGAGACTGTGTTGAAATGTAGCCTTTGGTGCTACCAATGTGACTGGGAAGAGATCAGCTTTCTTGCTTTCTTCCTTAAGCCAGTCACTGAAAAGACGCTTGATAGTTTTTAGGTCTTCTTGGCTAAGACTAGATGTTTTAGTTTTAATTTCAGCTTTGTTGGTCTTCTGCTGAAAGGATCGTTTGCTTTTGCCTTTGTTCATGTTCTCATCAGATTGATGCTGATGGAGTTTGGTTTGGTTTTGCCTTTTCTGTCCCTTATACTCAAAAGCCTTATGGTTTTCCCATTGGTTAGTAGGGAACCTGCTTTTGAAGGCGCAAAGGTTGTGTGTCCCCTGACCTTTGTCAGACCAATGTGGTCTGAAAGACTATGGTCCTCATAAGTTGGTTGGGGCAGAAAATGTTTCTGCTGCTTAGCAGGCCAGTAAGTTTTGGAAGGGCGTGCGCCTGAGCCATGCAGTGTAGAACCAGGAGCTCCTTCTAGCTCCCTGGGCAAGGATTTTGTGCTGAGGCTAAAAATAGTAGCAGGCTCTGCCTGTTTAGTGTGGGATTGCATTTGTTTTGCAAATCCAAGCGAGGCGAGTTCTCTTAGCCGTTGGCTGGTTGAAGTGCATGGGTTTGCCAAGACACCAAGATGACGACTGGTACCAGGATGGAGGTTTTGGACGAAGAGGATTTTGAAGTTCAAGTCTTCCTCCATCCCTTGTTCGTTTCTAGAGCCAAAGTATGCCTGAAGAAGGCGATAGTAATATTGCTGGGGAGGTTCTTGTTTTCCCTGCTTAACTGTTATAGCAGCAGTTAAGCCAGCTGGTGAAGTATGGTCAGAGAACTCCTGTTCTAATGCTTGGCGGAGCAGGTCATAGTTCATTCTGACATGGTTTGGTTGGCGCTCAATGAATCTGCTGACCTCATGACTAGACGTCACCTTGATAAGGTACATCCTGTCATCAGCCAACCATCAGGTATGGTTGTCAGGTTCGAGCTATCTTAAGAGAATATTGCAGTTCTATTCTAACGGCTACCAGTTCCCTTTCTTTAATTTCTTGTTGATGGTAGGCCTGTGAGAGTTTGTCTCTAGCCTCAGTTAACTGTTCTTGCATCTTTTGGGTCTGCTTTTGTTGAGCATCAAGATGCAGGTCATAGGCTCTGTTCTGAGCTTTTAGCTCATTGATATGCGTTTCAGTCTGTGTTAAAGACTGTTCTGATTGTTCAAGCTGTTGTTGAAGGAGTTGGTTTTCTCCTTTTAGTTGTAAATTTTGTTGGGTGCAGGACTTCAGTTTATTTCCTGCCCATTCTAACTGATTATGTGCATGTCTGAGCTGTGCAGTCAACACAGGGACTCGTCTACGAGTGCTGACATTATTTGTTCAAGGTCCAAAGGATTAGTGCTTTGGATTCTAGTTGCATAGCCAGGTAGCAACTCTTCAGTCATGTCCATCAATGCAATCTCCAAGTTTTCAAAGGAGTCATCATAGCCTGAAGCTTTCAATGCAGCTGAAGCTGCCATGTCTGACTTGAGAGGGGTAGACATATAGGTGGTTTGGTTACTGAGTTTAATTTATTATGTCAAAGTTCAAAAGAGAGAAAGAAAACAAACACAGTGAACAAGCAGGTTCATTTTAAAGGCAGTGATTAGTAGGTTCTGTATAATCTTCAAGTTGTTCTGTAAACAACTACATAGGGCCTGTGTATGTTTTACTGTTAGTTCTCACAAATGTGGGGATCAACACAGGTTATGAGAGACCCAATCTAAATTGTTCTTATTTAGCGACGTATTAAGCTATGATAGTATCCACCAGAGGGAGCTAATCCTGTAGTTGCCTTGCTTTACAATCAACAAACCCCAGCAGTGAGTAACTCTAAGGTGGTTAGTCCTCCAAGGGATAGAACTCAAAGTTGAACAGATAAAGACCCACGTTACTGTGCCAAAATTGGAACCCCTTGTGTGGGTGGAACTCGAAATTGACCAGGTCCAGTTTCAGTAACTGTCAAATTGGAACCTCCAATTGAAGGGATCACCTTATCCTCCTAAGACCCGAACTCTTGCATGGCGTGCATTTTAATTTCTCTTTGCTATGTAGGCTGATTGGGACCTGAGAAAAATGATGTCCACATATGAGGACATTAGTTTTAAATTTCGATTACTGAGTGGCAGTATAATATCCTCATGTGGTCACCAGGCCCTTGTTGAGAAAAAGTTAGTATTGTGGTCTAGAGAACCCAAAATGTGAGGTCCACATATGTGGACGCCAGGTCCTAGGAGGTTAAAGTGTCAAAGCTGAGAGCAGAGCAGATTGAGGTGCACAGGCGACAGGAATAGTTACTCTGGAGGAGAGAATCAATCACAAAAGAAAGCCACTCTTAAAACTATAGTCTCAGTTGTGCCACTGTAATGCCTTATCACACAGTAAGCATTCCTCAGCAGTGAGTAACTCTAAGGTAGTTGGACCTCAAAGGGATAGAACTCAAAATTGGACAGTTAAGGACCCATGTTACTGTCAAAAGTGGAACCCCCTCCTAAGATGTCACTGGTGAGCAGTGATCACCTTATGGGTAGAACTCAAAATTGAACAGATCCAGGTGCAATAACTTCCAAAATTGGAGCATCCAATTGATAAGCCCACCGTATAGCATCAAAGCTGAAAGCATTGCAGACTGAATAGCATCAGCAAAAGGGCAGTCACACTGAATAGAGAATCAAAAGACTCAGATATTGGCAAGTTTTACAGTAAACTTAAAATCAGTCTGTGATGTTCACTGATGTAGCCTACTAGAATGTGAGAAAAATGCCTTTAAAAGGAGAGAACAATTTAATATGAAGTGATATAATAGTGTGAAGACACATAAGAGTACATGTGAAATCTCAAATTCAAATAGTGTTGACACTTGATAAGAATTTGGTAATGTAATCTAAATCTGGAGTTAGTATAGGAATTTATACTAAACAAAGAAAAGCTAAATTGAAACTATTTGTCTAAAATAGTTTTCCTTAATGCGGTTACAAGTGTGTCAGCTTACTAGATTTATAGAACCACCAGCAGTTTTAAAACAATTAGGCTTCAATTGAATCAAAACCTTAAGTTTAACAACTACAAGTGTGTTAGATTAATCACCTCAAATGTAGAATTAAGAATCTGGGTTAATTCAATAGTGTGAGTAACTAGCAGCAAGGTTTTGACGTAGCAAATTATGAATTTACAAAGCTAGCGGCATTAGATTTCAATCTGTTGCATGCACACATTCATTGTTTGAATAATTCAATCCTCAAACTCAGTTAACCAAATCGGCCACCAGGTGACGCCAGATTTTTATCAGTTTGTTTTACAAGGATAGGGGGTGAGGTGACGTCAGTAATGACGACCTTAGTACCACCCACTGATAGACCTGCGTTAGCCAGGTGAGAAAAGACTCATTTCACTCAGAGAGCAGACAGAGAAACTTCTTTGCTAAGTTTCAAATAACAAACAGCGAGATGCGGCGGCCTCCAGAATGTTTAGCGAGTGGGTATTATGTTGAATAAATTTGTAACATCACTGCAAGTCCGGTCTGGGACGTTCAGTAAAGCACAAGCATTTCCATGCACAATTTCAACCGCAAAAAGTGTTCACTGGGTTTGGTTACGTTCAGTAACCACAACGTTTTAACAAAAGTCCTCTCTGGAACTTCGAGCAAGCAAGCACTTCATTCCTTAACACTTTTTAAACAAAAGAGGGTGTTCACAGAGCCAGAATTACTTCAAGTAACCGCTGTTTGCAACACAAAACATCTGGGACTTAAAGCAATCAAACACAATTATATTGCGTTACTACTCAGACCACAGGGTATTCACACAGTAACAAAGTTACGTTCAAAAATAGCTATTTTTCAACACGGGTCCGCTTAAGGACTCCGAACAAGTAGTTCAGATACTTTATTCTCTCCCAGTACAACAACACGGGTATTTTCACCCTTTTAGGGAAACAAACGCTGTGAGTCTGATCACACGGGGGAGATAACCTCTTTACTGTAACGGCAGCGCCAGCTACAGCTGCTAGCGGGTCAGGTAGCTAATCTGACTGGTTAGCACGGAGGGTCTGAGATGGTCTAAAATTCACCGGAACACGCGGATAAATTTAGCCACACTCAGGGCGGGTTAACGACTATTGGGACACGCAATAGCCGGTACCGACCAACAGGCCTTTCTATGAGCGTTTCATCACGCTGTTGCATGCAATTTCTGACAAATAGCTTAAAGCTACGGGCTGTAGCCTCAACACTTTGATCAGTGTTTCTGGCGGAGTTGCTTAGAGCTACACTACAGCCACCACTGGTCTGGGCGTTACTGTCGGCGCAGTAACCCGCTTCAACAATATTTATAATCAACAATATTCATAATCATAATCAGCGTGCGTCCACGTAATTATAAACACAACTTCACAATCTTAAAGCTAAGCTTGAATCGTGAAGGTACAGACAAGGTTACAGGTTTAACCATTAAGTGCTCACACACAACAAGCAACAGGCAGCCAAGCCAATATGCAGCTGAATCAAATATTCTTTTGTAGTAGAGACGGTGATATTAAAAATCGCCTCACGGGGGGCGCCATTAAATATGTAGCGTTAACGCTTTAATGATTTACTCTCGTTGAAATGTCTCTAGGAGGACAACAATGAATTACTTCATTGCCAAATTTATCAATCTCATATCGGAAGCCATGACTTCTCGATTCAATGGATCTCCAGTCTCTACGTCAAAAGAATACGACAGGACAACAACTGGGTGTAAATAAAAGGTGTTTATTTAACTAAACTACTATCTACAGAGTAAATGCAAGGTGTAATAATCATAAAGATGAAAATAATAATGAAATGAGCAGTGTGATGAGTTGGCAATGGTGGGAGAGAATATGTTATGGCTATACACTATGGCTAAACAGCTAATAATACTACATCTACGAATTAGGTTTGATAATTAAATATTGCTATGTTTAGACATCAACCCAGTCACGTGCAGAGTGTTAAGACCGGCCTACTGTGAGTTGCGCTGTAGCTGAACTGTAGTTTTATCCCCTGGGGGCTGGCGCATGTTTCATGGGCGTCACCCATCTTCTCCTGTGTTTCCACTTGGAGAAGAGAGTAATTTTCCACTGAACTTTAGAATAATTTAAATCTAGAGTTTACTTATAAACTCGCACATCCATCTTCCACCATGACCACAAAACTTTAAATGAAATAACATGAAACTACTTGCACTAATAA
>NW_019524945.1:129640-132112 GCF_002814215.2 Seriola lalandi dorsalis
GAGTACATGATTTATTTCCAGTGTTCAAAAGTCACCCTGATCATATTCTGGTTTTGAGAAATGTCTTGATATAAAAGACTCTGATATAAAACAATGTCACATCCCTCCATCATGTATTATGTGGGAAATATCTCATATTCTGTGTTGTTTTTTTTTTAATAAAACAAGAGGCAACATGTCTTCAAACTGGCATTTAAAGGGTTAGAATCCTGAAAACTAATAAACATTTGGTAGGTTTGAGCAGAACTGAAGTGGTTTAAGAGATGTATGCAAAAAAAAGCAGAAAAAAATATTGATATATGATGATTTTATAGCATTTTCTTTGTGTGTCCTTTTTTGGACGCAAGGAGCCCCAGAGGGTACAAAATGTGTTACCACTGTATAATAGACCTGTAACAGTAACTGACATTAGATTTTAAAAATATGTCAAAAAAGACACTTTCTTGCAGAAATCCATACCTTCAGCTGTAACACAGCCAAAATGATCAGCAAATCAAAAAAGAAAAGTGAAGAAAATGTCCAAAAAAGGACAGAGGGACCCCTGAGGGTTAATAAAGCCCATGAACCGCTATTTAAATTACCACTATTATTACAGTTTTTTTCGGTGCTAAATTCAACATTACTGGGGAGGAGAGCAACGCGACTAGAAGTGACAGCGAGAGAGGGCTAGTAGCTTCTCCTCTCCTCTGTCTCAGCGGAGACCGTCACAACTTCATTCACTCTTTTAACAAAAAAAAAAAAAAACGCAACGAAGGAAGCAGTAAATGGACTTACATATTTAAGACCTAACATGCGGCTAATTTAAAGCTAGCAGAGCTTGGAGAGTTGGTTATCTGGTTGCTAGGCGCACGCAGGCACACACACAGGTCAGGAGCTGCCGTTGCCATGGCAATGTGAAAATCTGCCCAGAATTTGGCTTCTACATGGCTTCAAAACAACTGCAAATTATGAGAAAACAGTTACTTCTTTTCAAAAACCGAAAAGACCGTGAAAGACACTGAAGCCAGAAGTTTCTTTTCTTTCTATTTTATTCAGATATTCCTTAAAATGAGTGAGTAAGCTCAGTGCGAAGACAGAGTGAGATTCTTTTGAAAAAAAAAGACGATTAGGTATCAATGAGAGTGAGACAGGTATTGCTGCCGGACTCGGCACCCCCGTTTAAATTTTGTGCAGACCCTGCCTGTCAAAGTTGCATTTTATGAATCCTAACAACTGTGTCTACATTTTCAGAAAGAATTATTTGTCTCCTTTTTACGGGTTGGCCGTGAGCTCGAGTTAAAAATAAAAATAAAGGTTATTTTTTACTGCTTCACGCACTCTAGCCAACTGACGCTTTCACTCTAACTTTGAAGAAAAAGTGATTTCCACTCCTCCTTTGAGTGCTCATAGTTTGAAAAGTTTACATGTTATGTAAAAACAGTTCATGTCTTTTTGAGAGAGCAGAAGTTTTCCTCCCTTTTATAGTTTGAATCACATTTCTACGTGCAGGTATGAGAGAGTTGGGTGACTCAGAAAAAAGGTGAAATTTTGTAGAAAAAAGATGAAATTTTGTAGAAAAAAGGTGAAATTTTGTGGGTTTCTAAAGAAAATTCCAATGCATTCCTAATGCATTATTTATTCCCAGTTTTTGGGGAATAACTTTGGGAAAAATTGGAATTTTAACACCAAAAGTCATAGCACCTCTTTCAGGATCAAGACGCACGTTTTGATGTATATATTACCAGGGTTTTCTCAAAGCTGCGGGACTAGTTACGCGCCAAAATTTGGCGGAAGAATAATAAACCCGAAGGAGAATATTAATAGAGGCACTCCTCTCAGCTATTCTAGCTGTAGAGGAGTGCCTCGGAGCTGAGCACCCGTGGCACTAATAATAATATGGACATGCTGGAAGTCATGTAGTGTGTGTTACCTTGTGTGAAGGATGCTGACAGTATGGTCACATGAAGGACATTGTCTTAAAATCTACATGTTACATTTCAAACATTCTATGGGATAGAAGTTGGGGTTGAACTATTGCATAGGAAAATCTCATAAGTTAGGGAACAGGAAGCTATCCTTTACACTCCCAATATCAGCAAATCCATCATTAGTGCCACGGGTGCTCAGCTCCGAGGCACTCCTCTACAGCTAGAATAGCTGAGAGGAGTGCCTCGGGGCGGAGCAAGGTAACACACACTACATGACTTCCAGCATGTCCATATTATTATTAGTGCCACGGGTGCTCAGCTCCGAGGCACTCCTCTACAGCTAGAATAGCTGAGAGGAGTGCCTCTATTAATATTCTCCTTCGGGTTTATTATTCTTCCGCCAAATTTCGGCGCGTAACTCGTCCCGCAGCTTTGAGAAAACCCTGGTAATATATACATCAAAACGTGCGTCTTGATCCCGAAAGGGGTGCTATGACTTTTGGTGTTAAAATTCCAATTTTTCCCAAAGTTATTCCCAAAAAACTGGGAATAAATAATGCATTAG
>NW_019524945.1:132954-159068 GCF_002814215.2 Seriola lalandi dorsalis
TTTGTACCCTCTGGGGTTCCTCGCGTCCAAAAAAGGACACACAAAGAAAATGCTATAAAATTATCATATATCAATATTTTTTTCTGCTTTTTTTGCATAAATCTCTTAAACCACTTCAGTTCTGCTCAAACCTACCAAATGATTATTAGTTTTCAGGATTTTAACCCTTTAAATGCCAGTTTGAAGACTTGTTGCCTCTTGTTTTATTAAAAAAAACAAGACAATATGAGATATTTCCCACATAATACATGATTGAGGGATGTGACATTGTTTTATATCAGAGTCTTTTATATCAAGACATTTCTCAAAACCAGAATATGATCAGGGTGACTTTTGAACACTGGAAATAAATCATGTACTCATCCCGGCAGTAGCCCCCTAGGCACTCAAAATTTCCCTGGAATTTTGTAGTTCACCCCTTCTATTGTAAATGGAGGCTTTGATAGATGGAAAGAACTTGGACTGCACAGTGTGGGTGATCTCTACGTTAGTGGTTCATTTGCGTCATTTCAACAACTACAAGAGAAATATGGTCTGTCAAAAAGTGATTTTTTTAGATATCTCCAGGTCAGACATGTTGTAAGGACACATCTGGAACATTTTGAAAACGCCACCCCTGACAAGCTAGACAGGTGTCTCAGAGATTGCATGATGGAGAGGAATGCAGTTTCAGTTATATACGATTCATTTCAGGAGCTAGACCTGGTGAACACGGAATACATAAAGGAAGGCTGGGAAAAAGAATTAGGTACGGGAATAGCGGAGGATATATGGAAGGAAAGCCTGAGATATATCAACACTTGCTCCCTGAATGCTAGACACTGCCTGATCCAGTTTAAAATTCTGCATAGGCTGCATTACTCAAGAGTAAAACTACATAGAATATTCCCAGAAATATCACCCATTTGTGAAAAATGTAACCAAGCGGAGGCAAATCTACTTCACAGTGACACAGTAGAAAATTTCTGGACAGCAGTGTTTTCATTTTTCTCAAAGGTCTTCAAGACTACATTACGACCAGATCCACTCTTGATTATAATAGGGACATCAGGGAGCATTGGGAACCTACAGAATATGCAGCACCACCTATGGTCTCCTCTGTGGGAAAAAACTTGTTCTCCTCCATTGGAAAAAAACGGAGACAACTACTTTCAAAGCATGATTAACGGCACTGACTGATACATTACACCTTGAAAGGATTTGTTAGTCTCTTAGGGGTAAGTTGGAAGACTTCAAAAGGATGTGGCAACCAATTATTTCTTTCTTGAAACAGGATGTAGGACAACCTGAGTAGTACTGGGTGGGCGGGACGGGGCCGGTCAGGGAGGGAGTTATTATTTATTTACTTTATTTTAATAAATGTATTTTTTTACTTATTTTTGTATATTTTTCTAATTTTTCTCCCATCTATTGTTTTTCATTTATTTACTTATTTGTAGGACACCTTTGTTACTTATATTACAAAATAATGAAGCATTGCATAAACCAAAGATGGATGTATTTTTGATATACTGTCTGCTTCACAATAAAAATATTTGAAACCAGATAAGTATTTCATATATCAAAAATTGCACATCTTTTTTCACCACCGTCATGTATTTGGCTGATTACTGTTGTAGCAAACATAATGAATCTTTGATTGCTTGATTGTGTTTTAAAGGGGACATATTATACTCCTTTTCAACAAGTTTAAATAAGTCTCAGACATCCCCAAAACATAGTCTTTGAAGTTTCTTGCTAAAAAATCCACTCCGATCCTATATTTCAGCATGCCTGTAAACCCCTCTTTTTCAGCCATGTTCAGAACAGGCTGTTTCTGTGTCTGTAGTTTTAAATGCAAATGAGGGGGGATGTGGCTTGGGCTTCTGGCACCATGCTGTAATGTTTACAGTGACCGTGACCGGCACCCTGGCGTCAGAAGCGCTTAGGTTCAACCACACGACTTTTATCCGGAATCTGACCCAGAGGGAGATAAACGGGATATAAACTGTGAATTTTGACTTGTAATTCCTGACATCTGGCACATATAAGGTGAACCTATCGTTGAGTTGCGGCAGCCACACTTGCCCTGAGTCAATGCCGTAAGTCAAGGCCAAATGTGGGCCATAAGAGAATTCCAGATGTGGGCCATATAAAGTGGACCTGTGGCTGAGTTGCTGCAGCAACACTCACCCTGAGTCAACGCCATCAGTCCAGACCAAATGTGGGACATAAGAGAATTTCATATAAAGTGGACCTGTGGCTGAGTTGCTGCAACCACACTCACCCTGATTCAACACCATCAGTCAAAGCCAAATGTAGGACATAATATAATAGATGTGGGCCGCATTTGGGCCGATGTTTCTTTGCTAGCTGGGTGCTGTCTATGTCAAACTGCAGATTGGAGCACATTCATTTAAAGAAGTTTATTTGGGAGACAATTAAAATCCCGATTAGTCATTCGTTTGTTAGGCTACCCAAATCCTGTGTTTATGAATCTGACCTCTTTTATGATCAGTGAGTGTGACAGAGAAAAATACTGCACATGGAGGCTTCATGCAGATCAAGAAAAATGTCTTTCTTTATAACACAGACTCTGTGGACATTAAGACACCTGTAATTTTGTAAACCAGTTCCTCTGCACTGAAACATTTACTATGCATTCATCACTCTAAAAGAACAAAAATTAAAAAATTAAAAAATGGTATGAAGCTTTAGACACATATGACTCTGGTCTGTGAAGAATCATGTTCTGATTGGTTGCACTGATGAACAGGCCTATCATAGCTGTCATATTAAATTGTAGCTCAGATGATGTGATATTTCTAAGTGAGGATGACAGTAATGTAGTTGGAAATACTTTAACATTTAAAAACTGGACTAAATGTAGTGTAAAAGTGAAGTTTTGAATACAGGCTGCCGATAGTCTGCCAGTTTTAACAGCTTTTCAGTTAACTGTAAATAAATTTACTAGGCTACTTGTTCAAATACAGTCATTGATGCTGAGCAAGATTTTTAAATGTAAAATAGACATCTGAATATTTACACTTGCTTTAACCTCAACACTTTTTCAACTGAAAACCACCAAAATCATGAAGTTGTTTCTGGGTCAGAATCTGAGATTATAATCATAGATCTATAAACTTCTGTCTGATCTGTTTCATATGTATATTTTCAACTTCTGCTGCAGCAGAACTTGGTTACATCTAAATAAATATATTTAAACATTTAATGTAACAAACAGTAGATATCATCCATTACAGAAATAAAAGAATGCAAAATAACGTAGTCAAGTGGACAATTCTGAATAAATTGTAATAGTTTTAACTAATCGACTCTTTTCTCAAGCTCAGACTCTTTCACTGCTTCTGCTGTTTTTTGTTTGTTGTTTAAATTTTAAAATTAAATTTGAAATTTAAAACATTCTTTAACATCACATACTTATCTCTCTGGCTCCACTCTTTATTTACCTGATGCCATGGTGAATCGTTGAATCGGAGATCCATTCATATATATCATATTCCTCATGCATGCGGTTAACTCAGAGTTAACATACTCAGAGTTGATTGAACTAACTGGTTCGCTGTTCTGGAACTGAAAACTCAGAGTTTCCCATCTCAGGGTTCATCAACTCAGAGTTCAGGGTTAGAGTCAGAGTTTGTTAAACCTGCTTTCTGGAATAGACCCCAGGTCCCTGCATTTTCTGCCCTCCTGTGCTTCCCTCCTGTGTGATTACCTAACTCTGCACTAATGTGTTGCACCTGTGTCTCATTGTCTCCCCTGCCCCGGTCTCAGTGTATTTAGTCTGTGTTCCCCTCTCTCTGTGCCAGTTCATCTTTTTCCCCTTGTGTCAGCATTCCAGCCATTCCTACATGTGAGGTTTTCTGAGTGACCCAGTATGACCCATTTCTGTTACTTGACCTTGCCTTTATTCTGCCAATTTGGATCTGTTGCCTTGTTGGACTGCCTTCCTGTGTACCAAACATGTGTACTAAGTAGAAACTGTTATCATCCTGAGTATCTCAAGTCTTGCATTTGGTTTGTACAATTCAAATCCTGTCCAACTTTATGCATTAGTTTATTGATGGAAGCAAATGACTCACATAAACAAACAGGGGCTTGTCAGAAAGCGCTGGTCTCAAGATTAACATGAAAAAAAGAGTTGAGATGTGCAGAGATTGTGAGCCCACCGCAAGATTTTGATCACCAAACTTCCAAAACAGCTGAGAAAAGAAAGCTCTCATCAACTGACACCAAATATACAGGTCAGTGGTCTTGAATCCACAAACCAAAAACTGGACGTTCTCAGCATGCTACACCAAGAAATAAAAGAACTGAAAGTCTTGAATTCACACAACACCAAATAGACGATCTACCCATAGCTTCAAACCTCTGTAGAATTACTCACCACTCAAATGATCTTACCATATAACAAAAATAAAACTCTTCATCAAAATCATCAGATCATTGTCGACACCAAAGACGTAGCATGCGAGACAACCTCATACTTGCTGAAATCCTTGAAATCAACAAATGACCCTGACACACAATTTCTTGAACACTGCTCTGAAACTCCCATCAGACACAAATAAAAAAACTTTCCACTGCATTCACTGACTTGGAGCCGCCCTACCCCACAATCACTAAATTCTAACATATCAACCAAAAAACTTGTCAAAGCAAAGGGAGATCCGCTCATTAAAGACACAGAGAGAAGGGTGAATGGGCCAATATGGTTGTGGACAAAGCCTACATAAAAGGACAACTGTTTCAAGACTCTTCCATCACGCCATGGCTTATGTAATAACATAAATGAACAAACAATTGTGGACTCACTAATGGATTAAAAAAATTAGAGGACTACTCATCCCTCTACTCAGTGATTTTTGGAAAACAAAGAACCCATCTCACAAAGAATATTCCTACTACTCTCCTCACAAAAGTAATTGTATTGACTAGTTTTTAGTTAGTAATTCTGTTATGTCTCAAATTCACAACTCAGAAATTATCCAATAATCATGTCAGACCATGGCCCAGTCAGCTTTAATTTAATACAAAAAACTACCATAATGCCCTCAAGTAGTTAGCGTTTCAACATTTCAGTTCAGCAACCTCTTCACCAGAGAGTGGGCATCCTTTCTTAAACTGAACAACTCCCTAGAAACCTCTCCATCAATACTCTAAGAAACAGCTGAAACAGTCCTAAGATGACATATCATTTCATACTCCACTCACAAGGAAAAAAAGGAAAAAGAAAAACAACAAGAACTGGAACATAAACGGAAACTCTCTTCATTCCCAACAATCCCATCCCCCCAATGAGCAAACTGAAAATAAAATACAGAAAATCAGTACATAACTTGAAAAAATCATACATCAGCAGACCCAATTTCTCATGCAAAGAACAAGCATTTAAAGACATACAGGGAAATTTAACCTACAACCCAAAATAAATAAATCCAGTGTTTTTGTAACCATCTCTATAGCTAAGTCAATACAACTAAAATCTCAAATATGCAGTCATTCCAAACAACAAGCCACCAACTATAAACAAAACCATAACCACCGAAGAACTCAAGAAAGCTATCTTCTCCATGCTTAGCAATAAATCACCTGGGTTACCCAATTGAATTTTATAAACACCACTTGCAGCTCATTTCTCCTTTTTAACAGAATTGTCATTGAAATCAAATCAACAGGAACCATACCTCCTCACATGAACACAGCCTTCATCTTAGTTTTGCTCAAACCAGACGAAGACCCAACCCTCACTTCTAGCTATAGATCAATAAACCAGATTAACTGCAACCTAAAAATAATAAGGAACACATGAGCCAACATTTTAGAAACATAAGAAACCATCTCAACATAATTATATCATTAGGTGTAGAAAAAGCCTTTTCTCTTTGCTACCTTCACAGCTCCCCATCTGCATTAATTATAAGGAACAATTATATCTACCAACCTTTCACACTAGAATGAGGAACAAACCAAGGATGTCCACTCTTTCCACTACTGACATTTTTATTGAAACCCTTTCAGCTGCCATTTGACAAAACACTCGTACTACTGGTTGAAAAACAAGTAATTTTCACCACAAAATTTGTTTACAGTGTATGCTGATGACATCCTGTTATACCTCACAAACCCATCAACATCCCTCTTCTAAGTCTTCAACCTGGTATCCTGTTGGGATATCCTGCTTAGGATAAACTGAAAGTGAACCAAGTTCTCTTCAGAATGAGCGGCTTCAACACAAGGTCAGCCAGCTGATTTTCCAAGCAACAGGAGCCACGGCAGAGTTAGCATGGAACGGCTAACACTGTGAGAAGAGCAACGGAGATAACACAGCCAGACAGGACTTTACTCCCCCAGGAAGCCACCCAACTCACTGGACACTTCAACAACACTGGAAAGGACCTCTTTGTTTTGTTCCTAGCGTTAACTGACTGGGCCTAACCTCACCTATCATAGCACAGCTAAGCAGCAGAAGTATATCTTATGTAGTCTTCCTTGTTCAGGTCATGTGGTCACAGTGACCATTTTGAATTAGCCATCTTGCCTTTGTCTGCATCCCCAAAGACACACCCCCATACTCACACACACACACACCTACACTTGTATACACTGGATTAGACTTTGTGTTTTTACTCTGTTCTATTGTAAATAAGTGTCTTGAAGTAATACTACTAGTGTGTTTAAGGTTGCACAAGTGTGAATATTGCCAACCTCTACTCAGTAGAGTTCCAATCCTTCAACCTTTACTTACTGTTGATATGGTAACTTGGTGATAGTTAAGTTCATTATTATTATTAATCAGAGTTCCAGATTAATAGTAATAATTTGAGACTGAACCAATATTGGCTATTTTGCCTAATTAGTTTAGGCTGGTGCCCCCAAAGACTTTAATTCAATTTATTTATTTATTTTATTTTTTTATCTAATATTAATATTCTAATTTTAATATTTTCTTAAATTATGATAGCCAACAAATTGATAGACAACCGAAGGTCCAACATTTATGGTGTCCCGCTCGTGAGGCAGAGCTCAGACCCAACATTCCAAATTCTCAAAATCTGGGATTACTCCGTAAATTAGTCAAAATCTAATCTTCCATTCTGTGCAAATGCTGCTCCATCTGGAACACCGATTTGATCATTTTTCATACCACAAAATTAGAAAAACAGAGATACAACATTGGTAATAATAATACATTTTTTGCATTACTCTTAACCACGATTTATTCTGTGTGTAATTACTTATCAAGAAGCCTCCCATTGTGCACCCTTCCAGCTTGTAGTGTGTTTCTGACTATGCTGTTTAATAGGACAAATGAATCATGGGTCACCTTGCAACAATATTAGTCAATTGCATTTTGCATCACATATTTGCATATTTATGGAAATAAATATTTTCTATGAACATAGGCAAATTGCAGTGTAATGTTAGCCTTGTCAACTACACTGCTCAAAGAAAATTAAGGGAACCCTTAAATCATTACAGTATAACACCAAGTCAGTTGAACTTCAGGGGTGTCAATCTGTCGGTCTGTGGTTGCAAGAGGGTTTGCTGTGTCTCCCAGCACAGTCACAAGAGTATTGAGGAGATACCAGGAAACTGGCCGTTACACAAAAAGAGCTGGACAGGGCCGTAGAAGGGCATCAACTAAGCAGCAGGACCGGAACCTGCTCCTTAGTGTTTAGGAGGAAAAGGAGGAGCATTGCCAGAGCCCTACAAAATTAGCTCTAGCAGGCTACTGGTGTGCATGTTTCAGACCAAACTGTCAGAAACAGACTCCATGAGGGTGGCATGAGGGCCCAACGTTCTCTAGTGGGACTTGTGCTCACAGCCCACCACCGTGACGCTCAATTGGCATTCGCTAGAGAACACCAGAATTGGCAGGTCTGCCATTGGCACCCCGTCCTCTTCACAGATGGTAGCAGGTTCAGACTGAGCACATGTGACAAGTGTGAAAGAGTCTGGAGACCCGTGGTGAACATTATGCTGCCTGTAACATCATCCAGCATGACCAGTTTGGGGGTGGTCAGTGATGGTCTGGGGAGGCATATCTTTGGAGGGTCGCACAGACCTCCATGTCATAGCCAACGTTACCCTGACTGCTGTTAGGTACTGGGATAAAATCCCATGGGATGGTAGAAGTGAATGCAGAAGTCAGAGCTGAAAGATCCACCATCATTATTTTAGCATTTAACATTTAGCCAGAGGCAGCATGCACCTGTCGGATCACGCATCATGGTAGGTGTGTTTTGATTTGGGACACTAGCAGTGGTTGCCGGGTGTTGCATCAAATGAGCAGCTTCTTCTCTGGTCTTCTCTGATTCCATTTGTTGCATTCTCACATGATTAATCATAACTTTATCATGTGACTTTTGTTTTACTCTGTGACAATTTAGACATTAGGACACCTAGTCATGCACACATTTACTCCTATAGGCAATTAAGAGTCACCAGTCAACCTAACCTGCATGTCTCTGGACTGTGGGAGGAAACTGAAGTACTCAGAGAACACCCACACAGGTGTGAGGAGACTATGCAAACTCCTCAGACAAAGGGTCAAGTTTGCTGGCCAGTTCAAACTCAAAACTTTTATACTGTGATGTGACAGTGCTTACCACTCCACCATTGTGTGTTACTTCAAAATGCATTTCAATCTTGACTAGATGACAAACTGTATACCAATGTGAATTAAACAATGGTCAACATACTGTACAAACCACTGATCCGATTTCTTCCTTATATGTGCTACTGCACCAACTAAAACCACAAAACTTGCTGTCTGTCCTTGTGTTTGCAATAAGAGGTGGTGAAAAAAAAGCCCAATAAAAGCAGTTTTCTGGCAAAATATGTTCAAAGGAATGCTTTTGCATTAGTACCAGCTGTGCGCCTACACAAATCTGGAGACCAAGTTATCTGAAAAAACAAAGGCTGAGTATGACTGTCTGGATTCTCTGCATATTTACCCTAGATATCTTGCTGTAGAAATAAAAATGATAAAAATGGTTAATGTTTTTGTGACCCGCTGGACCTTTCATAGTCCCACTATTAGGCAAAAATTTACATATAGAATATTACAATCTAAATGGGCAATTTGTCAGGTAATTAACTGAGCTTATTCATATTCCCCAGAGGACAAACTCTATTAACTTAAACTTTATTTTGGACATTCTAGTAACTTTCCTGTAGTGCCAACCTCGGGACAAACTATTAGGCCAGAAGGACACCTATAATCTTTACATTTCTGACTCTAGAAGGACTCCAGGGAGTAGCAAAGTCCACAGAATTTTCTGTTCTGTTCTGTTTTGCAAAATGGGCTCCAATGAAGATAGTACCTTAAAGGGCCAATTACTGAGGTATCAGATTAATGATACACTGTTTGACAACTGTTTGAATACTGACCACTTTAGCTTCCAATGCATATGTAGGTTACATGAGCAAACTACATCAGTTTAAGTCCAGTAATCATATAACAATCATTGTAGATTACAGGAATTAACTACATCATCATGATTGCATTTTTGTGCTTATGGCATTCATATTTTATTTAGTACTTTTTACTCTCCAAGCAGACAGGTATGAGTGTGTTAGTGTAACTGACTGTGTTACCATTTTCAAGCTGTGATCGTAGTAATGGCCCAGTTCATTCAAATGCATCTCCAGCTCTTTAGCCTCCTGTTTCACTGCTCGCCTCAGCCTTTCTATGTCCTGAACATTCTCCCTGCACACACACATACCATTTGGTTGAGTAAAAGTGTTCTGGAGAAAAAAACACCACCACAACTCAGTTGTTATCACAGAAAATATGCAAAGAATGACTACTTGACAACACTTATTAACAATAGCAATATTAATTATAATAATTTACTTAAATATCTGTATCAATTGTTGTTACAATTAAAACAAGCAACTACATTACATATGACCAAATGTAAGCCAGGAGACATGTAACACTTCCTCTGTGTGTGTGTGTGTGTGTGTGTGTGTGTGTGTGTGTGTGTGTGTGTGTGTGTGACAGAGAGAGAGAGAGAGATAGAGAGAGAGGAGAAATGTTGGTGGAGAAGATCACATGAATAAGGACATCTCGCAGCACTAGTTGGAGATGGTGGACAAGATCACGTGAGTGAGGTCATCTTGCACTAGCTCAGAATGGGGGACTCAACCATAAGATTTGAACTGGGAGTTGAGATACAGGGGTGAGTGACAGCTTACACACAGAAGCTTGCAGCACACACTATTACTAACATCTCTGCCCCAACACAATCCTCTTACTTTGTGCTGATTCAGAGAAGCCATTGAAATGAACATGGATCTAGCGAGTGTAGTTTCAGTGCAGTCCTCGGCTGAACCTTGACAGGGCCATTGTCTTTCTCCTGAGGCGATTTCAGCAAGCTGGTTTACTTGGAAGGGCAGCAAGAAGAGCAGCGGAGTGGACTTGGTTGGAAAAACATGTAACCCATTACTTTTTTACTTTTGTTGTGTGTGTGTGAGTGATCAGCTGATGCTGCAGAGCTGTGTCCTTTAGATCTGGGATGTATTTGACATTCTGTTTACTTGACCAGCGAGTTAAAGACTTGTCAACCCCCTGAACAAAGGAAAAAGCACCAAAGGCTGCCCCACAGACTCCAACTCCCAGCATGCTCCACATTTCACACCTTAAATGGATTCTGGGGAGTCTCAGACTCATGCTACTCATTGGCAGAGTTGCAGTGATCCTGACGACACAGTCGTGTCACTGCATCTATAAATACCCACTGTGCATACGCACCATCACCTTTCCATTGTAACTACACCAGAGATAGTTCGCTTTCTCTGTGAGCTAGGAGGTAACCAATCTTGTTTGTTTCCCCTTTTTCCCTGCGGAGTTTGAAGATTCTTCCCGTTGCTGGCAAGTTGAGAGTTCTCTGTGTTCAGACGAACACAGATTAAAGGATCCAACACGAGATTCCGCCGAGCTCGGCCTTCTCGTTATACCTGCAGAAGACAGAAGTTACTTCTTCACAGAGGCGTTGAAAACCTATGCCCCTGCTACCCTCGAATCACGTCAACTCGCTTTGTTTCTGTGCTGCCGCACCTAATCACTTGAAAGCGATCCAAGGAAGGGTTTTACGTCTGGACAGTGATTGCATGTTTAATTTAGCTGATGTTATTGGGTTGTTGCTGTTAACCCTTGTTGCTTGAATTGTTGTTTTGTGTGGTGATAGACGGACAGCCGAGTCCTTTGTGTCATATTTTGGAGGGTGACTGGAACTGCTGTTTGGCTGTTCACCACTCTGGAGGAGTTGTGTGCCTGTTTCAGGCCTGTTGTGTGTGCCACTGCGGGTGGAGGGTGATCTGCTCAGTCCATAGTGGACCAGACAATGGGCGTGCAGCCTCCTGGCTGTGCACGCACTAAAGATCAGTGGATCTAGCGTCTGCCGCTCTCCTCTCAGGTTGCCCGACTCCGCCGCGAGTCGCCTTTCCTCTCTTTCTCTCTCCCATTGAACATAGAACATCCTTTGAACATCCTTCCCAGCTATCCACGGATGTTGTCGATTTTGAGTTGGGTGAGCACGGGAGTTCCAACTGCTGGTCAGCGCTGCTTGTTGTTGTCTAGCCAAGACAAACCACGTCCGCCATTTTGGCTCATGTGAAGTCATCTTTCAGATCACGTCCGCCATCTTGTCTCACACACACACACACACACACACCATCTGAATTCGTTTCCTGTATTGCTGTGTTTTCTGTATGTTTAGTTAGTTGGATGATTGGTAGAATAGTGTTATTATTTCAGACTGTGGTTAGCCTTGTTGATTATTGTGAAGATTAAATAAACATTATTGTAGTTAAAAAGAAGTCTTTTAGTCATTATTGTGCATGCTTATTGTGACCTGTGGCTGATTGAGAGTCAGAGCTCAGACTTTACCTTCTTAATTCATTTCACTGCAACCTGGTTTCATTATCGTCCCGGTCTCCGGGTGGTGCCCCATCTTATTAATTTATAGTAATAACTTTAATTTAATTAATAATTATTCATTTCTTAATAAATAATGTATTATTTTTAGACATAAAAATAAATCATACTCAATAATCGAATGGGTTCTTACGAGATCCAACAGTGGTGTTTTGAGGTAAACGTGTTGCCTTTTCAAAAACCCACATAACACACACTTCATGTGATACACATGATATTCTCCTTCTCTACAGTGGATAAGTTTAAGGATAAATCCTATCTTTTAGTTCTGGGGGACTATGGAGATTGAATTACACTGCCAAGACTGCAACAGTGGTGGTGGCAGATTAAAGAAGAATTTGCTCAACCTAGGCAATCAAGGGAAACCAGATAGGCTGGAGTCCTTCCGCCACTCAAGCTATTGCCTCAAAAGCTAACTTGGCATTCCACCAAGGAATTGATTTGGTTGTGTCTTGCCGCTGAGGTCCTCTTCAGTGACTAGGAACTTCTGTATTTGTTCAAGGATGTGGGTAGCTGTTTGCTTAGCGCATTCAACTGTCATGGGTTCGGATTCCACTTAAAGAGCCATTGAAATGTGCATGGATCTGGTAAGTGTGGTTACAATGTGAGGCGGGGGCATAAGTTTTCACCCCACTGGATCTGTCCCCCACCCTTCAGTCCAGGTCTGGCAGCTGCTTTGGCATTAAGCATTTTGTTACCTTTAAGCACCATGTCTGTGCCCTCTGATACTTGGATCCCCAGGACTGTGATCTCCTCCAGATGTGCATCCCTGAAAGTGTGCAGCTCTTAGGCATCTGTAATACTAGTCTGGAGGTTCATACTTCTTTTGTATGAAATCAGAAAACAGACTGTGGCAGAGGCTTGGTCAGCGTTGAAGGAATACTCCTCCTGCAGGGCCTGACAAACTGCCGAATATTGGTTTTGTTTTACAGGTGGGAGCATTTCCATGAAGACATGATCTTCCAGATGTGATTAAGCTTTTGACGTGCTGAGGCATTGGGTAGGTCATTCATTCATTCATTCATTTTCTACCGCTTATCCTCTAGTAGGGTCGCGGGGGGGCTGGAGCCTATCCCAGCATCTTTCTGGGCGAAAGGCGGGGTACACCCTGGACAGGTCGCCAGTCCATCGCAGGGCAAACGCATAGAGACAGACAACCATTCACACTCACAGCCACACCTATGGTCAATTTAGAGTATCCAATTAGCCTAGTCCCCATTTTGCATGTCTTTGACTGTGGGAGGAAGCTGGAGTACCCAGAGAGAACCCACACTGGCACGGGGAGAACATGCAAACTCCACACAAAAAGATCCCACGGCCGAGCCGGGACTCGAACCCGGAACCTTCTTGCTGTGAGGCGACAGCGCTAACCACTGCACCACCATGCAGCCTTTGGTAGGTCAGTCTCCCAAAAATAATTATCTATGTCTGACTGCTCTTGTCAAAGTGCTCTATGTCCCTTGTGAGGGACTCAAGCTAATGAGTACACAGGCCATGTTCTGATGGTGGAGAGGGACTGTCTGAGTCCTTCGAAGTCACATAGTCCCTCAAGATTTCTCCATCCTCACGGTGGGGGGGACAATGGATGGGGGCTCCAAGCCACTTATGTCACTTGGGTCTCGATAGTAACTATCACAAAACCCGCCCGCCTCTGACGTGTGGTTACTGTGTTATCAAAGTGCAAGTTGGTGGGAGCAAAGAATGGACTGGAGTGCACTCCCCAAGGGTAGGGCATCTGAGTACACCATACGGATTGTTGAAGGTGGTCGATAGCTGTGACAAGATCAGAGACTGCTGTTCCATAGGTGGCTAGGCTTTTAGCTGTGCCCAGGTTGACTGTGGTAGCTTTGGTGGCCTGGGAAATTTGCTGGATACCTTCAAGTTTCTGGATAAGGTTCTCCTCACTCATCCAAGAGACTTGGAGCTTGCATGCAGCCAGGCCACTAGGTCCGCCTGAGGCCTGAGGCCAGTTTTGCTATTGGCACCTGGGAGGAAGAATGCCTCAGGGTCAGAACCTGTGTCAGGTGACTCCTAGCTGACCTGGGTTTCTACTTTCTCATCCTCTTATTTCCTGGGCATCTTGGAGCTGTGCGTGCAGGGTTTCACAGGCATACTGCATCTAGTCGTTTTCTCTCTGGACCTGAGAGAGGTCATCCCTGGTGTCCATAGTTTCCTGTCGCAGGCAGGAGTTGGCATGCTGCACAGCTTGGTAGCTACTTTGCAGCTGGATAAATTGTAGCACATGCACAGTGGCCTTTCGCTGGGCCAATATACAAAAGGGCGGACTGACTGAGCACACGTAGGTTGGTGTTCGCTTCCAAAGTTAGGTGATTGATGTAGTTAACTAATTCCTGTATCTTGCAATAACAGGTGCTGACCGTGTAATCATTAAGGTTACTTAGATAAATTAATGAAAAATGAAAGAGGCCAGTTACTGCCTCCTGCAGGTCTGGGTCATCTGTCTCCCGGAAAAATCTTTACTGATTGATTTGTAACATGACCGTGTATATTGCAAGTTTTGGCTGCAGGTGCTTGGTAAACTCATGAGGTTATAGAGCACTACTCTCAAATTACAGACACTGTATATATCATTATTGTGTTTACTCTTAAACTCAAAGGACATTACCTTATACCAGTTAAATTACTTGTGACCATTTTGTTTCTGAGGAGTGTAGTATGCTCTGACTCTAATACTACAGTAAATCTGTGACAGAAGCTCCATGTACATGTCAGGGCCAGAGAGCTTCATTAACTGAAGCCCAAGGATTGTAAACTATAGCCAAATATAGCATTGTAAATTACAGGTGTCAGAATGCTCTAACTTTAATGGTGAGACTAAGTATAACCTGGAGCCTGTACACATCATGGTCCAAACACAGCTATGTAAACTAGAATGTGTACCTGTCCTGATCAGAGAGAGCACTGTAAACTGCAGCCTGGTCTTCAGAGAGCTGCTCCTCCATGTTGCTGAGCACATTGCAAAACTGCTGCAGACACAGCATCATCTTCTCCAAATCACCCAAAGAGTACTGTGGAGAACATGTATAAGAATTACCTTTCAATCAAATATCCAGACAATGTATAATGTGAAAGTCAAGAATAATAACATTTACAGGTCTAATTATATATACATATTAGGACAAAGCTCCTGTTATCTGGGAGTAAAGATGCGGTAGTTCGTAAGGTGGTTCCAAACCCAATCAAGGGGAGAAAATGGAATCCAAGAATGGCAGTGCAGGAGGCGGAAGCAACGCTCAGGCATACAGAGATTGTGGGTAATGTCCAAATAGGCCGGGGAGGCTTGGGGCTTGGCCCAGGCAAACCGGTGTGGAGTAGAGCAGGTCCCAAAGAGAAGAAAAAGCTAGTTGTGGAGCAGGTTTGTAGACAGGAGGAAATATTAAGGGGTGCAAAGGCAGTGGCCCAGGCTAAGCAGGGACAGTGGTTGAATTGGGAAGGTGTAGATAAGAAAAAGCTTAGCTGGAAAGAGCTGTGGAGTATGGAGGAAAGTAGCATTAGATTTTTGATAGGGGCAACATATGATGTATTGCCAACTCCCCAGAACCTAAAACTCTGGGTAAATGGAGACCCGCTATGTTCATTGTGTTCAGGTAATGCAACTTTAAAGCACATTTTGTCAGGCTGTAAGGTTAGTCTGTTGCAAGGCAGGTATATACGTGGCGACATAACCAGGTTTTAAAAAGTTTAGCCGCAGGAATTGAAGATTTACGGAGGCAGGCAAATTTAGGAGGGTCTAAAATAAAGAGAGTTGCAATCAAGTTTCTTCAAGAGGGAGAGAAAGTTGGTAAGACAGCAAGGAGGCAAGGCAGCTTAGAGGATGCTTGTGATTGGGAAATGCATGTAGATTTAGGAGGAAAGCTTGTTGTTCCCCAGGAAATAGCAAGTACAAAGCTAAGGCCTGACATAGTCTTGTGGTCTAGGAGTAGAATGAGAGTACATTTCATAGAGCTGACTTTTCCGTGGGACGCCTTAGTTGTAGAAGCATATGAAAGGAAAAAGCTTAGGTATGTAGAGTTAGGGGCAGAAGCAGAGCAGCGAGGATGGAAAGTTAGGATATGTCCAGTGGAAGTAGGATGTAGAGGATTTGTAGCAAGGTCTGTTGTCTCTTTGGTAAGGGAGTTAGGAGGAAGTGGACAGAGTGTGAGGAAAATAATAGGGGGAGCACTTAGGATACACAGACTCTTAGGAGAAGCAAGGAAGAAATCCAGGAAGAGGAAGTGTTTTTAAGTGGGGGGTGTGGCCTGTGTGAGCCTCTTTGAGACCATGCGGTTAGTCTAGGTGAGTTGGCCTGTATTGTTTGTTTGTATTGCTTTGAAGTGGTTTGTGGTGTGTCTTTGACTGTTTAGGTGAGTTTGTTTGTTTTAGGTGAGTAGTATTGTCTTGGAAAGTGGGGGAGTAGGGGGAGGTAGAGCACAGCCTAATCCGGCGGGGGAGTTTAGCTTAATAAGGCATCTCTCCCTGACTCTACCTCCCTCATTCAAAATGGCCGCCACTTTCCAAAAAAAAAAAAAAATCTAGTCCTATGCAACAGAACAGAACTGTTTAGGGGAGTTTTTGTTTGCTGAATCTGCTAGTGTGTTTTGTCCTAGTTGATGATAGTGTTGTTTGTGGTAGCATAGGCAAGATAAAGGAGAAAACAGTTGTGGTGTGAAGAGCAGTGATGGCTGGCATTAGGGGAGTGGCTCTGGGACGCCAGTGATCACTGTCTAGCCTCCTGGAGGTGTCGTGGGACCAACTAGACGAAACACTGGTGAAAGGGGGTTCCCACCTGATGACCCCAAAGACATGTTAGTTATCACTGCTCATTAGTTTGTATAGCTAAATTAATAGTTATCATAGGTCTTAGGATATTAAGCTTAGGGAGCTATTCACTGAGTCTGGTCCATTTTCTGTAGCACAAGTTTCTTGTGTTTACCATAAATACACATGTATGGGTGCGAACCTTGAATTAGGGCTTCACCTACCGGCTACCTGGCTGCTCAGGAACTGCAGGGAAACTAAATCACACTTCCAATCCCTGAGCATTGCCTCTGTTATGGCAAATAAACTACATTCATTACATGTACCAATATTGCTGAAGGGGACAGAGGAATTTTAAAACATAAAAAGTAGGAGAGAGGGAGGGAGAGAGAGAAGCCATTGGTAACTGTAAAGATGAAGAAACTACCAGATCTGAATGGCAAAAAAAAAAACTGAAAACACCAGCAACTGCAAATTTAACAGCGTTCATTGAACACATTCATATTTTTTGTGAATGCTGAACTGAAAAAATCATTTTACAAATGATGAACGCTCATGTTTTACAACAATCTTACAGTACGCTGCATGATGTCTTCATAGACACAGCCCAGCATGGCTGGTGCTAGCGGTACAGACAGAACATACATGCATACTACTGCTGAAGCCAGTTTGTTTGAGCATTTGAACAAGTTTTACACAACAAGGGATTATATTTATATACGGATTTTAAATGTAAGTTATATCTGTGATTCTTCAGTGGTATACAAAAATTAATTTAGTTTGGGAGTGGCAATGATTTGGGGCTGGTGATGGATGGGTAGAAGGAGGTTCTATTAAAAAACAATAGCGGCCTATTTATTTAAAGAAACGGAACAAATGAACGTGAACTAGTTCATTTTCATCTCTATGAACTGAACTTTGAACTAGTTCTTTGTGTGTGAACTAGCACAACACTGTACATTGTAATCATGCAAGTATTTGATCTGTAAAATATTTGCTGCTCATTGTTTTCAGATGGCTTTTCCTACAATATGTACACACAGCAAGTAACATAGGGTCATTGTTAGAATATGGTTACATTTTGAAACCACTTTACTAACTATAGCAGTGAAATGAATAAGTTTAGGCTCAATTTAAGAGCTTAAGCAACTGGGTGGTCCTGGTTAACAAACAAGTCATCGCTGATTACTAATATGACACAGGCAGGAGTGGGCCATTTGTGTTAGATCTTTTATGCACACCCACCACAGTGCCCTTTTCACCCTACACCAACAACACTGACAGTAAAAACACTTAACATTGCCATAGGATGTACCATGTGCCATAGGAAGTTTACATGCACCTTAGCCAAATACATTAAAACTCAGTTTTCCACAATTCTTGATATTTGTTCCTAATAAACATTACCTGTCTTAGGTAGGCTGGGATCACTACCTCATTTAAAGAATATGAAATAACAAAATAATAGTAGAGAGAATTCTTTTTTTCAGCTTTTATTTCTTTCATCACATTCCCAGTAGGTCAGAAGTTTATTTCCACTTAGTATAAGTAAGTTGTAGTATAGCTGTTAGTATAGCATTAGCTTACACCAAGCTTCTCACAATAAGTTGCTGGAATCTTGGCCCATTCCTCCTGACAGAACTGGTGGAACTGACTCAGATTTGGGGGCCTCCTTGCTTGTAAATGACTTTTCTGCAGGAAGTAAAATCTTTGTACCCATGTGCAGTTGCAAACTGGCTTTATTATGGCGGTTTTGAAGCAGTGATTTCCTCCTTGTTGAGCATCCTTTTGGGTTATGTCAATGCGTAAATGCCTTTTTAAATTCTGAGCACAGAATTTCTATTTTTTTTCTATTTTTCAATTTTTATATTGAAATCAGAGCTTTGTGATGGCCCCTCCAGTACCATGTCTTTATTGTTCTCAAGTCATTTCGCCACAACTTTGGAAGTATACTTGGGGTCATTGTCCCTTTGTGGCGAAGCTTTAACTTCTTGGATGATGTCTTGAGTTTTTGCTTCAATATATCCACATAATTTTGTGCGTCCAAAAAAATTGATTCATATAAGAATCGTGACTTTATCTCTACAGATTCAAAATTGATTCATAAATTCCAAAAAAGCGATTCATATTTTCTTCATCATTATCTTGTAACAGCACTGGTTTATATTTTTTCCTGACATGAGTTTAGCTCGCCTATCCTATAGATGGCACCATGTTTCCACCCAGATACTCCTCCTTGGCATGAAGAAGAAAGTGCAGTGTGAGCTATGGAGTGACCATCTGCAAGTAATGGAAAACATACAGGAAAAAGTAATTTGACTTTCCCCATCTTCATTGAAGGCAAGCCTTTGGTCACATTTCAGATTTTATAACCTCGAGGGGAAGAAGGAGCTTGATAAAACCCATGTTATATGTAGGCTTTATATACATTTTTAAGTTCCTGAAGATCCAATAATCAGCAAAGTGTATGTCATGCAAGAGAGCTAATAAAAACAAATTAAATGCTCGAAGTTGTCATATTGCCATTTAAGGTGTATTGATTGATTTTCACCCAAGAAAACATTTCACCTTAAAAGTTGCCAGTAGCCTCTGAACTGCACATTGTTTATTAAAGTTAAACTGTCAAACTTGGAAAACTTGTGCTGCTTCCAAATTCAGCTGCTGGAAATGAAAGCTATATTAGTTATATTTTCATAGTCTAGTCTTTTAGCTTAACTTGACCTCTGCCTGCACTGCAGCATTTCCTCGGAATGGATGTTTCCAATGCAACTTCATTTTCAAGTGAATGTGAAAGTGAATCATTCAAAACACAGACTACTTGTTTTCATGTTTTAATCAGTAGGCTTTTAGATCAGTTTGAGCTAACTAATAATCTTGTGGGCTCAGTTCTTGATTTTTTTAAACTAACAGGACACAAAGAGTGAGGGTAAATGGAGTTCTGTCTGACCAACTTTGCTCCTTGACTGGCTCCCCACAAGGATGTGTGCTTTCACCACTTTTTTATTAATCCTCTACATGAATATGTGTCAGAGCAGGTATGAAAACAAGATCATCCTAAAGTATGCAGATTACTCTTCTATTGTTAGATGGCTCCAGGACAATGGGAGACCAGCCATGGCCCAGTCATAGATGATTTTGTCAAGTGGTGTGATGAGTCCTACCCTCAATTGAACATATCTAAGACTATCTAAAAGATATGATAATTGATTGGAAGTCACATCAATTAAAAGGTCATATAGTGGACTGTGTACAATCCTACAAATACATCGGGACAATTATTGACACAAAACTGAACTTTGAAATTAACTGTGAAGCTGTGTGTAGAAAGTGACATCAGTGCTTGTTGTGTCTGAAGAAACTGGTGCATTTCCATACTGACAAGACCATGATGATTTTATTTTACTGTGCTGTTATTGAATCAATATTTTTCTCTGGCGTCATGGTTTGGAAATCTGTCTTCAAAGAGCAGGAATTCACTCAACCAAATTATTAAATGGTTACATGGTCCAGTGAGATGATTTGTGAGTCACAACTTAACCTAGCATCCCTATACACCAGACAGTTACATTAGATAGCTGGCTCAATTTTAAATGACGACACCCACCCTTTGAACTGTGAATTTCAGCTTCTTCCTTCTGGACAAAGGTACATAGTCCCAAGTGCAAAACACAAAGGTATAGAGAGAGCTTTGTTCCAGCAGCCATCACTCACATGAATAAATCATAGTGGCACTGCATAGAAGCAATGTTTCTGGAAAAAAATAAAAATTAAAAATTAAATAAATAAATAAATAAATCTAGTCCTACATAACAGAACAGAACTTTTTAGGGGAGTTTTTGTTTGCTGAATCTGCTAGTGTGTTTTGTCTTAGTTGATGATAGTGTTGTTTGTGGCAAGATAAAGGAGAAAATAGTTGTGGTGTGAGGAGCAGTGATGGCTGGCATTAGGGGAGTGACTCTGGGACACCAGTGATTACTGTCTAGCCTCCTGGAGGTGTCGTGGGACCAACTAGACGAAACACTGGTGAAAGGAGGTTCCCACCTGATGACCCCAAAGACATGTTAGTTATCGCTGCTCATTAGTCTGTATAGCTAAATTAATAGTTATCATAGGACTTAGGCTGTTAAGCTTAGGGAGCTATTCACTGAGTCTGGTCCATTTTCTGTAGCACAAGTCTCTTTTGTTTACCTTAAAAAATATTTTGTGAAGTGCACCAGTCCCTCTCGCAGCAAAGCACCTCTAAAACATGATGCTACCACCCACATGCTTCACAATTGGGATAGTGTTCTTCTGCTTGCAAGATCTTTGTACCCATGTGCAGTTGCAAATTGTACTCTGGCTTTATTAGGATGGTTTTGGAGCAGTAGCAGCACCTTTTGGGCTATATCAATATAGGACTTGTTTTATTGTGAATATAAGTACTTTTTCTTCACAAGGTCCTATGCTGTTCTAGAATTGATTTGCACTTTTTGCAATATGTAGCATACATACCTGGCTGGCATCAGTCACAAGCCATTAAAGAAGTTCATGGTAAGGACATTCAGAGCTATGGACCCACAATTGACATTTTGTTACTCTTCCCACCATCAAACTATTAAATTGATAGGAAACCGGAACAAAGGACCCTTCTCTCACAAACAGACCATGCTTTTAGCATGCCAGAGAAACACAGAGTCAGACCAAGGGTCAAAGGGTCAGCTCCAGAGGATCAACAAATGGTCACCAGGCAACTGGAGAACATAAGCAAAATCTCCAGTTTGTAACAATAAGACTCTGTCTATTGATATTTGATTGTTTCTTATATAGGACAAATAACACCAAAAGGACTGAGTATCACTAAGTGTGAATCCTGGCCTCCCTGTGCCATGCATGAACACATGCACGCACACATCAACTTCCCTTCCTCTGTCCCTCTCTAGATAAGAGTCATAAACTACAACCCACATTCCAATCCTGGGTAGTGACCAGCAGAACACTTTTCACAGACACAGATATAAGGAAGAATATAGAATTAAATATCTAACTGTTCTGTAACTCATGAGATGTTTCTATGTAATTGTTCAATTCCAAACCTCTATCCTATAGCATGTTTGAAATGTAACATTTAGACTTTAAGACAATGTTTTTCGTGTGACCATACTGTCAGCATCCTTCACACAAGGTAACACACACTACATGACATCCAGAATGTCCATATTAATATTATTACAGTCAAAGAACTGCTGTGTAATCCACATTAATAGACTATTAGCTTTAGGAAATGTTTATATTGTTGTTTGATCAGTTAACCACTTGTATTATGATTAATTCCAGATTTTCAAGGATGTAATATGAAATCATCACTTGTATTACTCCTATATGTCATTATTAGTGCCATTAGGTTTATATGTTATTTCATTTAATGTTTTATGGTCATGGTGGAAGATGAATGTGCGAGTTTATAGGTAAACTGTAGAATTAAACTATTCAAAAGTTCCATGGAAAATTACTCTCTTCTCCAAGTTGAAACAAAGGAGAAGACGGGTGATGCCACTGAAACATACGCCAGTCCCCAGGGGATAAAACAGTTGTGATCAATTCACACATCGCTAGAGAAACAATGCTAGAACCCAGAAGACGCTAGAGCTAGAAGCTGAAAAAAACTTTGCTCAATGGCTCTGTAGCTATGTAGTTCCAAACTCTTAGCCAAGGCTCTTAGCCATTTTTGCACTTTATCGTTTTGTCCGCGTCCTTTATTCTGTCTTTGCCACGTGCTCCAAGTAACATCCTTTTGTTTACATGCGCGATCTTTTAAGACCAACTGAACCAAAACAACAGAAGTGCCTCAGAATTATTTTGTAACTTTTAATCATCATCAAGTTTTCCTTCTTGAAGATTTTTGACATTTCAGAGTCATCTGGTCAACACCAGTCTCCTCTAAAGTTATCCAGGCAAAGTGAAGTGCTTTAGAATTTATTTCGTATCAACCCGCAAGAGGCGCCGGCACATAACACATCTGCCCATGCATGACCACCTGCAGAGAAGCCGACCAAAATTCAAGAGTGCCCGAGACAGAAAGTCTCCTGGCAAACTCCACCAGAGCTGAATTGCTGAGACACCGGCAGAATCCTTCACTGTGATAACGGGACACGGCTTCCAGGAGAATCCACCTAGATCCCGCGTCTCCAGGGTTACCACAGCAACCACAGCCACTTGGGTTCCAGCCAGGGATCCTCAGCTACCGGTCTTAACACTCTGCTCATGACTGGGTTGATATCGAAATATAGTTATATTTAATCATCAAACGTAATTTGTAGATATAGTATCACTAGCTGTATAGCCATAGTGTATAGTCATAACATATTCTCTCCCACCATTGCCAACTCATCACACCGCTCATTTCATTATTATTTTCATCTTTATGATTATTACACCTTGCATTTACTCTGTAGATAAAAGTCTAGTTAATAAACTCCTTTATTTACACCCAGTTGTTGTCCTATTGTGTTCTTTCGACGTAGAGACTGGAGATCCATTTAACCGAGAAGTCATGGCTTCTGATATGAAGTAATTCATTGTTGTCCTCCCAGAGGACTGGTGCCCCATTTCAACGAGAGTAAATTCTAAATTATGGCATTAGCGCTACAAATAATAAAAGGCTGAATCAATTGAGATAGCTTAAATTAACAGAAGAACAAGTTCTGTGGCAAGTTCTCCACAATGGATGGAACAATCTACCCTTCCAAGTACCTTGAAAAACTGTGTACCTTGAAGAATTGGGGCTGTTTTAACTGCCAAGGATGGTCACACCAAGTATTGATTTGATTAAGGTTTTTTCTGTTTAGTTCATTTACATTTCAAGTCTTTTCACTGGAATTGATTTGAAAATTCTGCTTGTGTCTTGTTACATTAGCCTGTGTGTCTATAGATCATGTCTTAAGGTACAAAGCATCCAAACTGTAAAGTCCACTTTGCAATATATTATTTTTTACTCGGTAGCAACATTACAATACTTTTGTGGATTAGAAGATCCTAGAGAACTACAACGACATTTATGATGTGAGGGATTCTATAAAGGTTTAAGACCTATTGGAAGCTGTAACACAGAATGGATTTTGGAAGTAATAGTGACATATTGATGTGTTGACATTTATAATATTTTACATATACATTTCAATACAAGTGAGATATAAGAAGCCTATGTTTTTCTGTATTTAAGCATAAATTTACCAAACAGTTTCAAATATGGATGTTGCTGAATTACACTGAATTAAAAAAAAAGAAAACACAAGAATGGAGAGTAGAGGGCAGAATGAGGAGAGAACTCCACAGGCAAATGAGACATTCATATGTTAATTTGGTCCTTGCTCTGAAAGGGCTGTATCTCAAAATTTATGGTAATGTGACCACAAATATACTGTTTATGTCAAAGTGCAAACATCGTGACTCATTGGAAGATGGACACGTCATAGCTCACTACTCACTCCTGTTTCTGACATTGGACATTACAAAACTCAAGCGCACTAATCAAATTAAACCACCACCAATGACTACACCGACAATGATGGGCTTTTTCTTTCATTTGTAGTTTGTTTTCTGAGCCACATTATGTCTAAGCAGTTTCAACTGCAATATTCATCACATGCAAAGTATAGCGAAAAGTATCATTAGTGCAAATGAAAAACCGTACTGACAAATACTTCAAGTGGTATAAATGTATGATGTTGATGTTTTAGTGATTTAGTAGAATTTTGTCTGTTCCTGCGGCTGTTGTCCATCTAGATGCGACAGTAACTTTTTTTTTTACAAGTAAGACAAAGAGACTGTTCGGGTTCAAGATCCACTGCCTAATACTGTATTAATTTTAGCATATTCATATCTATCCTTACTGTTTATCATATACACACACAACAGACATAACATGTTTGAATATAAAGAAATGGTATGATCTAAACAGATTGTCCTATCACATGTTTGTCTGTATCAGGACCAGAATTTCTGTCAAGTCATCCCCAGTGATGGACCACCACCTGCGTTTTCTTCTGTGTCTGGCCTCATCAATCATCAACATCCACATTACAGTAACACCTTGGAGTATTATCCCTGCACATAACAGATATTTTGTCTATACTGTGATCTTTTGCACATACTGCTCAGCAGGAGTTTTGTACATAGTTTTTTTTCATAGTTTTATTTTTATATATATATATATAATATGTGATCTGCCAAGTGGTGGAGCTGAAGAAGTGTAGGCCTCCTTGACGTTTGCATACAACAGATCAAGTGTCTTATTTTCCCTTGTGGGACAGTCAATATAATGAATGAAGCCAGTCAGGTGAGAGGTTAGAGAGACATGGTTAAAATTCCCCAATATTGCAATGAATGCATCAGGGTGCTGGGTCTGTACTCTCGCCACCGTCTCGTAAATGATGGCACACGCGACTGCAGGCTTTGCTCATGGTTGAATGTAAACAACAATGGCGACGATGTGTGAGAACTCCCTCGGTACATAGTATGGTCTAAGACCAACAGTTCAATATCCCAACAGCAGATCTCCCCTTCACGGTGACATGACTGGTTGTACCATATCTTGTTCACAAGCAGAACCAGTCCTCCACCCTTATTCTTCCCACTTGCTCTGGCATCTCTGTCCACTCGTTCTGCAGTGAAGCCGTGTAAATCCACACAACGGTCAGGAATGTTGTTGTTTAACCAGGTCTCCGTGAAACACATGAGACTACACTCACAATATGCTTGCTTGTTCTTCACAAGTGCCTCCAGTTCATCACTTGTTAGCCAGGGAGTTGACATTTCCTATGAGGATTGAAGGTAGAAAAGGCTTATATCTTCATCCCCTAGCCTCTAGCTTAGCCCCGGCTGTGCATCCACAGAACGGCTTCTTCAGCTCAGCCGGTATGAGATGTTTAACTCCATATCTGGAGCTATCCAACTAGGAGTTCTTCCTTTGTGTGCATTTATTTCTCCATTGTCATATGAAACAACGATGTAGAATAAAAAACATCAATCAACAAAAAATATACTAATACAGTATGTACAAATATATTCCCAGAAACTACAAGCTATGCGGACTTGCTGCCATTTGTTGCCAGCGCATCATTAAAAAAAAGTAAGTCAGTTAAAATGTTTCTGAGTAAACGTGGGACTGCGTTACATTTGAAAATGGGGGGAGACGGTTAAAACATGTTATAGGGTGATAATAATGATATATGATAAAACTGTAAAATTAAAGAACATCCTAACGTTACCAGATATATCAGTTGCCAGGTGAGAACAGCAGCGAAATCGACCAATTAATTGATATGAGAGTAATTAGCTAACTAGAAAATTCCAGGGAAATTTTGAGTGCCACGGGGGCTACTGCCGGGATGAGTACATGATTTATTTCCAGTGTTCAAAAGTCACCCTGATC
>NW_019524945.1:159398-159854 GCF_002814215.2 Seriola lalandi dorsalis
GCAGAGTTCCCCACCACATTCAAATTGATTTAAATAAATATGGTTATGAAGTAAGTAATGAAATAGATAAATAAATGCTACAATAAAAAGATTACATAAAGATGAGGTCTGCAAAATTGCATTGATGGAAAGACTAGTGGAAAATTGTACTCAAGTAAAAGTACTGTTATTTCATCTCAGACCAAAACAAATGCTCGTCAGCTGAATAAAGTCAGGCAAAGATAAACACCTGCCAAGGTAAATTATGAGAAAACCGTTACTTCTTTTCAAAAACTGAAAAGACAGTGCCAGGCACTGAAGCCAGAAGTTTCTACAGTCTCTATTTTATTCAGATATTCCTTAAAATGAGTGAGTAAGCTCAGTGCGAAGACAGAGAGAGATTGTTTTGAAAAAAAAAGACGATTACATTAGGTGTCAATGAGAGTGAGACAGGTATTGCTGCCGGACTCGGCACCC
>NW_019524945.1:160575-182883 GCF_002814215.2 Seriola lalandi dorsalis
TGGCGGAAGAATAATAAACCCGAAACAGAAGATTAATAGATGCACTCCTCTCAGCTATTCTAGCTGTAGAGGATTGCCTCGGAGCTGAGCACCCGTGGCACTAATGATAAAACAATTAAATTAAAGAACATCTTTAGGTTACCAGATATATCAGTTCCCAGGTGAGAACAGCAACAAAATCAACCAATTCATTGTAGTCAGGCACTTTGGAGCCTGAGCATACACCTGATAATTACTAATACACACAGTTGGCAGGTTATTATTGAAATAATTTTAGACAGTTAATGATTCAATTGATCATTGTGGAGGATGTAGTGTATATTACATTATACAGAGGTGTTTCTGTTATTTAGCCTACCTTCAGTGATAAAAATGTGGTGGTGAGGGTGAAGGGTGGGGGTGATGATGGTGATGGTGGTGGTGGTGGTGGTGGTTTGCGTTTTTTAGTTTGTAAGTATATATTGCAGTCTATGGGGCAGCTACTATGATAGTTCAACAGTTCCTGTAGCTCAAAGCTCAAAGTATTACTGTAAAGTAGTACTGTCCAGTCTGAACTGTAATCTCTCTCTATGAGCACTAATTTGTAAACAGCTTTCTGTGTGTGTGTGTGTGTGTGTGTGTCAACTTCTTTGAATGTATGCAGCTGCTGCAAAAGTTTGACCCTTTCCTGCAGAGATACAAAGCTCCTGCCAATAATACATACCTTTCACCTGATTCTCAAAATTAAATAGTCTATAGTCAACCATGACCGTGGTCCTGCCATTCAGAAAGAGCTCCACATTGAGCAGGGAGGGCTTGTACAAAAACACCAGATGGTCTTGTCAGTTGCTCTCTGTAGATGCTGTTGATGTTCATGACACCCTCGACAGCCAGCAAACTGAACAGGTGACTGAAAACATCTATGCCATTACAAAGACAATATGTGAGTAGAACAACATCCAGGAGCCCTCCTTTGGTCCAAGGAGGAAATTGAAGAGGATGGAAGACTTTGTGTCATGTTACTAGGTGTCATGTGGGTCCACCTTAGACCTACACAATGATTCAGAACATTTCAAGCAGAGGCTTTTCTACCCTGCATCGAATGAATGACCAATGAGCTGGAGAACCATTTTTCTAGTGTTGGGAGAGAGGTCATGATTGGCATCCAAGCATGTCACCCGAGAAACCTTCCTCTACATGCAGTCCCTGGAGAAACTAGCCTCGCATTACAACATCCAACTAGTCCAAGAAGAGGTCTTGGCTTTTTAGACAGGAGGGGCCAAAAGCCATCCCAGACATTGTGAGTGTGTTTAAGCTCCTTGATCCCATGATGATCTCATTGAAGGGTTAGGGTTAGGTTGGAGGTGATCTTACAGGTGGCGCTTACCATCCCGGTCAGGAACTGCAGCTGTGAGAGATCATTGAGCTTCTGCAACTACATACTTGTCTCAGGCCCACTATTGGTCAGGAGAGGCTCAATGATCTGGCAGTGCTGTCAATTGAGAGAGAGTTGACTGGAGGCCTTGATGACAGCAAAGTGATAAACTCATTCGCCCAAATGAAATCAAGATGCCACACCCTGATGCTTTGTCCCCAGAATAAATAGTCTGGACTTTCCCTCGCCCATTTTTCAGTAAGATTATGTGTTTTTCCTTCAGTTAGATAAATCTTCAAACTGATCAGCTCTGTCTGCTACTCTGCATTTGGGTCGAGTTAACTTAAAACCTGACAAAAAAATCTAAATTGGTTAAAGCTATGGTAGCCAAATTTGGTGTACCTGAGAGAGAGGTATGTAACCCTCTCTGTCAAAAAAGTGATAGATGGTGATGTGAGGCCTGCGATGATCTCTGGCTCAACAGTATGTGGTTTTTGTTTCACAACAAGAGTCCAACATCTATCCCCTGACTTATCAATTTAGACGGGGTGTTTCATTGAAAGGATGCTGGGAAAATTAATCTATTGCATGTGTGACTGGTGATGAAGATGGATCCCTCTACAATATGTTTATAATTATCCAAACAACAGCCCCATGACCTTAACAGTAATTCAATGACAGGACACTGGGAAATGGATTGAGCAGATACACTGTGCTTTTCCTTTAATATGATTTCTTTAACATGGTTTGTCTGTGTTTTAAATAATATTTAATTAAAGCAAAGACTTGTTTGATTGTTTGACAATAGAGGTTTTGCCAATAACTTTCCTAAGTAGAAGGGTGTCACTCAAGACCTGAAGACATGGCACAGGATACAGTGTTCTGCAGCAGTTTAATGTTTTTGAAAAACTTTCTTTTCAAACCTTTGGAAAATTTAGTGTTTTTTTCTTTACAGTTTCTGTTTTAACTCATGTTCAAATATCTAATGCAGCAGCAACAGAGCAACAGCCTAATGTGGGTAAGTAGTTTGCATTTTCTCAGTTTGTATTCTGTTTTTTGGTTCCATCTGTTTCATCGTGATACCTGTTTACATATATCAGGGATGTGCAACTGGCAGCCCATGGGCCCCATGCTGCCCCACTCCTCACTCAGTGCAGCCTGCGAGTCAAATATCAATAAATTATTGGTTTCACAGGTGTTGGAAGCAAGCATGACATTTTACTACATTTGAACCGGATCCCAATTGTAATTATACTTTCCAGCAGTAAGGGGGCTCCCCCAAAACATAAGATGCCTGTATCCTGGCAACTGCTTGCACGCCTAGTCTTGTCTCGCCAGGTCTCCTCAGCCACAACACACAATGAAGAGTGGCCAAAATAAGCGGCCAAAAAAGAAAACTGGACCAAGAGAACCATGTCTTCCAGGCAAGATGGGAAACAGATTTTTTATGGAATCTTATTTTTTATGGAATTTAAAGGCAAACCTTTGTATTTAGTGTGCCTGGAAACAAAATCAGCCATGAAAGATTTCAACTTGAGTCATCACTACAACACCATTCTGAAGGACAGATAGGACAAGTACACCAGAGCAGCTATCATCGCTGACCTCAAAGGAAAAATACATCAACAGCAGAGCCTTTTATACCAAAGCTGTGACTACACAGGAGTCCTCTCTCAAGACTTCTTATGCTGTTTCCCTTGAGCTTGCTAAAGCAAAGAAGACCTTGTGCGATGGTGAAATTATGAAGCTATGTGCAATAGAGATGGCTAAAGCTTTTGGAGATGAACTTTGAAAGAACTTTGAAAGTCTCTCTGTCCCATTTCACAGTGACAAGAAGAATTTTAGCACAGAAAAACAAACAAAACACAAACATTTTGGCATCTAATTTTTTAAAGCACTGTACTTCAGTTAATATGAGCTGCTTTCTCAGCTATTTTAGCAGTGTGTCAGAAATCTCCTTCAGTTGTGACAAGTTTTGCTTGTACATTTCTTCTTCCTTAGGCTTTTTTCAGCCATTTTAGGCCATTTAGCTTTAAACTTAGATGTTTTATCTGTTTTGTACATTTAGAGTTTTGTGCCGTTTGTTAAACTTTTCATCAACAATTCAGGTCTTTTTCAACCATTTTATGTAATTTAACCTCCAGTTTACATTTTCTGCTTTTAATCTTCAGCCATTGCTTCAGCTACTTTAGCATTGCTCCAGCAATTGCTTGAACTACTTTAGCATTGCTTCAGCAGTTGGTTCAGCTTCTTCAGCATTGCTTCAGCAATCTCATTCAGCTCTCAGGATTCACATGCATTTTCTCCAGATAGAAAGGCACACAAACACACACAAACAGACACACACACATGCACACACACACACACACACACACACACACACACACACACACACACACACACACACACAGAAAGCTTTCTACAGGTTAGTACTCATAGAGGGAGATGGCAATTCAGACTGGACAGAACAACAGTAAATACAACAGCAGACATTTTGAATTTAACCTGCGCCACTGGTGTTATACTCCAAATCCTTTTACTTTCCTTCGGTTGTTAACTACTCCTGCTTACTGCTACATAAACCGTTCAACTATTAAAACGTTCAGCTTCTTGGAGAGATGTATCCTTTACTTCAAGTACTTACTTTTCACACTATATAATTTTTAGAATGGAGGGAATGGAGACGATGTTCAACGCCTTCAAAATATTTTAAATTCAACTACTCAAGCATACTTTCAACTACAGACTTCATTCGAACTTTAAACTTTTCGCAAGACTTTCAGCTATTAAGTGATCATTCAGCATATTAATATATTAAATTGAACTTTCTAGAGAGACTCTTTGATCTGTGATGTTTACAAACACAGCCACACACACACTAACACACACACACACACACACACACACACACAGGCAGAAAGCTGTTTACAAATTAGTGCTCATAGAGAGAGATTACAGTTCAGACTACAGCAGAAAATCCAGCAGCAGACATATTGAATTTACTTTGAGCTTTGAGCTACAGGAACTGTTCAACCATCATAGTAGCTCTCCCATAGGCAATACACACACGCACACACAACTGTCTAAAATTATTTTAATAAAAAACTGCCAACTGAGTATATTAGTAATTATCAGGTGTATGCTCAGGCTCCAAAGTGCCTAACGACAATTAACTGGTTGATTTCATTGCTGTTCTCACCTGGGAGCTGAAATATCTGGTAACCTAAAGATGTTTTTTAATTTCATAGTTTCATCCATCCATCCATTTTCTTCCCCTTATCCTCTAGTAGGGTCGCAGGGGGACTGGAGCCTATCCCAGCATCTTTTCGGGCGAGAGGCGGGGTACACCCCGGACAGGTCGCCAGTCCATTGCAGGGCAAACACATAGAGACAGACAACCATTCACACTCACACTCACAGCCACACCTATGGTCAATTTAGAGTATCCAATCAGCCTAGTCCCCATTTGCATATCTTTGGACTGTGGGAGGAAGCCAGAGTACCCGGAGAGAACCCACACAGGCACAGGGAGAACATGCAAACTCCACACAGAAAGATCCCGCGTCCGAGCCGGGACTCGAACCCGGAACCTTCTCTCTCCCTCTCTTCCCATTTTCAAATGTAACGCAGTAACACCTTTACTCACAAACATTGTAACTGACTTAGAAGTTGTTTACATGCTGTTCAGATCTGCTAGTTACTTCAGCTGAGCAGTTAGTACTAGCTTCTCTTTCTCACCTTCTCTCTCGCTCGCTTAGTGCGGTGTTTTTGTAACTTAAGTGTAGAGGATTATGATGTTTAGTACATCTTCAGTGATGTCTGTTGTCTTTAGGCATAGCTCCACTTGCTAACCGGCACTCTAACTGCCATCTCTGAAAATTTTCTTCAAAAAAGTCAAACAAGCTCTTTTAAATCCCACAATTTCCAACCTTCATTGTCAATTTTTATATAAAAAATTTAGAGATTTCTTTTGTCCTGTGTCAGCCAGTTTTGTTCTCATTCTGATATCTTTTTTGAGGAAGTGTTGGGAGTACCCTCCACCTCTCCCACTGACCGCAATACAAATTCAAGAGCAGGTGTTACTGGGCAGAAATGGGCAAAGCTGATTCTGAATGGCTAATTAATCCATTAATTCTTAGCCTATTAAATCAGGTATGATAGCAACTGTAAGGTAAATCAACATAGTGTATTTGCATGTACTTGTGTGTGCGTGTTGATTTTGGTTAAAAAAACACTATTGTGAGGTCATTTTCGCCAGGATAGTCTCAGGATAAGTCTCTATGACATGAATGAAACTGAAAGTAACATCCTTTATACAGATTGAAATGTGAGGAGTGAAGTACACACACCAAGAAGCAGGCACATTCAAAATTTCTCCAGGAATTTTCTAATTATTTATTATTAGTAGTCGTAGCAGTATTTTATTTTTAATCATAGAGTAAAAGTCTTATTTCATTTTGGTCTTGTAGTAGGCTGTCTGTGCAAAGACACTGAACTTTAGGTTACCAACCTCATTCGAGGGGGGAGCACGTCTCTCAATCATACGAAGTTTGTAGCCTTTTTGGATCAAGTGAGCGCCACTTGTGGGGATTTACGGATGGACATTGAGATCAGGTGGATGAGCCGCGGGAAGTGCTTGGAGAGGTTTTTTTGCGCTGCACACTGAAACCCCAGTGTTTCTGGAAAGCATCCGATATTAATTACCTAAATATACATTTGCAGGGAAGAGACCAAACTGTGTCGGATCTTTTTGCATGAATGAACGCATTTCAGCATAAACTAGCCCTGTTCAAAGAAGGCTTTTCATCCGACCACCTAAACTTGGCACATTTTCCGGTCTGTGATCAGATGCCCCAAATGAAGGAAAACATTTTTCAAGTACAGAGCCAACCTAGCAACACTGCAGCAGCAGTTCAAGGATCACTTTCAAGATTTTTACACCATGCAGCCACGCCATGCATTCACTGACCCCATCTCTGCTACTGTCATTGAGCAACCCCCAAAATTACAGCTTAAACTGTGCAAACTACAGTCAGACCACTTCTTTCAAGCAAAGCGCAGTGAGAGGGGATTTTTATTTCGGAAATTACTATCTAAGTCCCGCTTTCCACTTCCCAGGGACTTTGCACTCTCCTTGGCCAGCATGTTTGGGAGCATTTACATCTGAAGCAACAACCATGAAGCACATCAAGTCAAAAGAAAGAAACAGGCTGACAGTTGATACTCTCTTCTAGCTCATACAGTTGGATGCACAAACATTGAGTTTGACATCCAGACTATTGCACGCCAGCAGGAGGCACACATGTTTTTCATTAAAACATAATTTTATACTGGTATACTGGTGGAGGGCCAAGGCTTGAAATAAATGCATGTATAGCCCAGTCAAAAATATGTATAAATAGTTGTCTGTGATAAATAAATATATAAATAGGGTTTATTAAAAAAGTAAAAGGTTTAAAATAAGTTCACGGGTACAATGTATTTTATTTCATTTATTTTTATTAAAAAAAAGCTGATTATTTGATAGGGATGTATCTTTGTAGAGAAGTGTATGAGGTCACATAGGCTGTTGCTACTTAATTGACTGACGTCCTTGTGCATGCAGTGAGTGAGTGAGAGAGGAGAAACAGGATGGGAGGGGGAGAGAGCTAGGGATACGTTAATGGGGTAATGCGGGGGTGAACATCTGAAGCCTGTACTATTAAGAAGGATTAGAAGTTATTGAGGCAACTTTAGGTTTAACTCTGGGTTTTCAGTCCTACGACAGTTGTTCACTTGTTACCAGGGTAAATCATCATGGTACCTTATGCTGAACTCCTAACCCACGCCGAAGAAGATCAGAGCAAAACCTGTCAACAGCCAAACTACTGACCAATCAAATCAAAACGTCATCATTCCTACAGGATCCTGACAGGGACTAAAGAGTTTACAATAAAGTGATCAATAATAATGAGAGGTAGATATAAAATATGAAAAATCAGTGGAATAGTTTTCCTGTTTGAGTCTTTCCATGTGTCCAATCTGGTTTAAACTTAACCTCTGATGTTTTTGATTAGAAAAATTAGCCACACACTGTTAACTATTTCCCTGATTATAAATGAACAATTCAGTCAGACTGACTCATCATACATCAACTACTTCTCTCCTCTTTTCTTTCTCTCCTTTCTGCAGCAGAAACAGTCTGACATTAACTTTAACTGTTTTATCTGCATCACATGTTCATAACAGTTTGTTCATCATCAGACTGATTAGCGAAAATACTCAAACGTAATGATAATTCACACTTATTTATTATATATCTTTAATCTGAATATATTTAGACACTGAAATTATATTTCCAGTCATTTGATCATATTGTTTACATTTCACCCTGTTGAATATGACTTTTGGATGTTGTTACAACCAAACTTACCGGCAAGTATCAGCGTTTCTTCTCATATTATATTAAGTACTTCATTCATGGTTCTGACAATGCTGCTTATAATTAACAACTCTGCCTCTTTCACATGAACACGCTCGTAACTGGACAGGTAAACCCAGGGTTACCTAAGCCAGTTGATAACCTGCTTCGTAGTACAGGTTATCAGGACGGTCAACGTTAGGTTCAGTTAAGCCAGATAACTACAAGTTATCCTGGGTATGTTGAATTGCTTCATAGTACAGGCCTCTGAGGTTGGGCAGAATAAGTTTGAGAGATTGCATGCAGTTATGCTGTTGCATTTGAAAAATCTAAAAGGCTAAACTACACAGCTATAAATGGTGACAGTAAACCACACAAATCTCAACTGCTGAAATGCCTGTGGGGCTGGGGAGAAATTGTCTTGTGACTCTACAGTGTTACATACAGGTGTTACTGGCAGAAACAAAACATAAACAAATTGGTGTTCTATGATTTTGAAACACTTGTAAACAAAAAGTGTGCAGGTCCCCTTGTATGTGTATGCACAAAAACATTTAATTTAACAGCGTAAGGTGGAGTGCCCAAGGTGTGAATTGCGCCAATGAGTTTCTCCTGTATTTCACGTGACCTTTGCACAAAAACAAACACTGTTTATTTCACACAACGCCAAAGGTTTTGACAGCTACTTCATTGTGAACATGATGATCAACCAGGATTGAAAACCTTTTCTGATTATGGAAGGGAGCAAAGTCATTTGTTTCACAGATTCAGATTACTGTAGCGTTAATGCCATATTTTAGAATTTACTCTCGTTGAAATGGGGCACCAGTCCTCTTGAAGGACAACAATGAATTACTTCATTGACAAATTTATCAATCTCATATCGGAAGCAATGACTTCTCGAGTCAATGGATCTCCAGTCTCTACGTCAAAAGAATACAATAGGACAACAACTGGGTGTAAATAAAGGAGTTTATTAACTAAACTACTATCTACAGAGTAAATGCAAGGTGTAATAATCATAAAGATTAAAATAATAATGAAAATGAGCAGTGTGATGAGTTGGCAATGGTGGGAGAGAATATGCTATGGCTATACACTATGGCTTTACAGCTAATGATACTACATCTAGAAATCAGATTTGATGATTAAATATTACTATATTTCGACATCAACATAGTCATGAGCAGAGTGTTAAGACCGGCCTACTGTGAGTTGCACTGTAGCTGAAGACCCTCGGCTGGAACCCAGGTGGCTGTAGTTGCTGTAGTAACCCCGGAGAGGCGGGATCTAGGTGGATTCTCCTGGAGGCCGTGTCCCGTTATCATGATGACAGATTCTGCCGGTGGATCAGCGATTCAGCTCTGGTGGAATTTGCCAGGAGACTTTCTTTCTCGGGCACTCTTGATTTCTGCTCGGCTTCTCTGCAGGCGGTCGTGCAGAGGCGTTATCTGTTGGCGTCTCTTGTGGGTTGATGCAAAATAAACTCTAATGCTCTTCACTTTGGCTGGATAACTTTAGAGGAGACTGGCGTTGACCAGATGACTATAAAGTTGTCAAATCTTCAAAAAGGAAAACTTGATGATGATTAAAAGTTACAAAATTACTCTGAGGCACTTCTGTTGTTTTGGTTCAGTTGGTCTTGACTTGGCTTATAAAATAAAAGATTGTGCATGTAGACAAAAATTATGTTACGTTATGTACTTGTCCTGTAAAAGAAACAATCAAATATCATTAGACAGAGTCTTATTGTTACAAACTGGAGATTTTGTCCATTGGTTGATCCTCTGGAGCTGACCCTTTGACCTTTGGTCTGGTTCTGTGTCTCTCTGGCATGCTAAAAGCATGGACTGTTTGTGAGAGAGGGTTTCTTTGTCTCTGTTTCCTATCAATTTGATAGTTTGATGGGTCCGTAACTCTGCATGTCCTTACAATGAACTTCCTTAATGGCTTGTGACTGATGCCAGGCCAGGTATGTACACTACATTACCAACAAAGATACATAGGGCTGCTGGAAATGCTCTTAGATGTTGGAGGATGTTGTGTGTTGTATAATGTCATGTGTCATGGATGTCTCTTACACAAGGCTCTGCAGAAAAGCATTCTTTCTTACGACTTGGTAAATCCACCAGTGTTTCCCATTCTCCTAAATTTGTCCACCACAGTTTCATAATGAACCGAAGATTGATTCACACTTCTCATGATATTCCGTAAAAGATTTCTAATGTTGTGATTTGTGCTGTTACCTCACTGTAGAGCTGTGTGCAGCACATTGATTCACTCAGCCCTTCCTTGCCCCTCACTGCGCACAGAGCTGCTGAGTGTGTATGCTGAGTCTGTGCTCACTGGTCAGTGACAATATGTAATCAACTGACCACAAATAGAATCTAACTCTGTGTGAAACACTGCGCCATTATAATAGCAGTACGCCAAGGTGCAAGCGCGCCTGGGTTTTAAAGGAAATGGGATATGGCACTGTGATTGGTTTATTGGATGTTATGCCCAAAAGACTCCCATGAATCATGGCAGATCGGTGCAATACATAATTGCCTGTAAAAAGTTTATAGAATGCTATGGTGGTCTCTTTTTATTTAATCCTTCTAAAAGACGAGGCTTTAACGCTACCAAAACAACAGTCGAAGTGTATTTAGTCCAAAGAATGTTTGCCCCAAAATAAGATCCCTATCAATGTAAATCGACAGTCAAAATGAAACGGGACAGTACATTAAATCTTCTCGCTCCACCCCACCATGGTGGGTGTCATATGAAACTAGAGAAGCTACTCTTTCCATTGATACCAAGCGCAAAGCCTGGGCTAACCAGCTCATGTCAGCCCCAAAGCAAACACATGACAAAACTTCTCATTTTACAAACCACCTGTCAAATTTTGGGTTTATGACTAAATATTCCATCAAATCCCAAAGCGGTGGACTTGCATCCTTGCGATACTATACCTGTGCTTAAGAGCTAGCCCAAAAAGGTACCTCTCCCTGACTCTACCTCCCTCATTGTCTTGGAGAGTGGGGGAGTAGGGGTAGGTAGAGTACAGCCCAATCCTGCAGGGGAGAGTTTAGCTCAAAAAGGCATCTCTCCTTGACTCTACCTCCCTCATTCAAAATGGACGCCACTTTCTCCAACTGTTTAGGGGAGTTTGTTTGCTGAATCTGCTAGTCTGTTTTGTCAGAGTTGATGATGGTGTTGTTTGTGGTAGCATAGGCAAGATAAAAAAAATAATCGTGGTGTGAGGAGCAGTGATGGCTGGCATTAGGGGAGTGACTCTGGGACGCCAGTGATCACTGTCTAGCCTCCTGGAGGTGTCGTGGGACCAACTAGACAAAAAACTGGTGAAAGGAGGTTCCCACCTGATGACCCCAAAGACATGTTAGTTATCACTGCTCATTAGTCTGTATAGCTAAATTAATAGTTATCATAGGACATGTTAAGCTAAGGGAGCTATTCACTGAGTCTGGTCCATTTTCTGTGGCACAAGTTTCTTGTGTTTACCTTAAAATAAAATAAATTCTAGACGAGGAAAAAACTTTTTTTTTTATCATTTATCATGATTTACTCAGCTATATAACAGTCACAATGTTACTGACACATGGAATAAATTCTCTGAAGTCTTACCTATCATTAGTGCATGCTCTTGCATATGGACCCGATAGTTGTGGAGCTATTCTTGATCTATTTTGGGTATGTCTGTCTAGAAAATCCCACAGCTACTTACAGTTTATCACAGCAATTGCCTACCCTGACATTAAACAATGGCTGTAGGTAAGTTTGTGTTTGCCCTCTGTTGTGCCTGCGCCAAACTTAATTTAAGAGGGTCTTTGGGGGCACAGCAATAATGTCACTGTGTTGACGGCAGTTTGGGCCAGTCTGAAATTTAACAAGGCCTTGGATGGGTTATAGGTTAAGTGTAGAATAGGAAATAAGGAATAAGGAAAAATTAAACGACTCCTCTGGCTGTTCTCCCACAAAAGTCTGGAGTAGCTGGTACTCTAATGATTGTTAGCACATAAAACATTTTAAAGGTTGTCTCCTTAACGCCACTGTCACACAGCCCTGACTGTACCAGCACGCAGCATAGTCTACATAAATACTTGATTGTTGATAACAGAAGCTGTGTGGGTTACCGTCACATTTAAAATACATATTCACCTAGTTGTCTTCATAGCCTTACATTACATTTAATATTTCTGTGATTTGTATCACTGTGTTCTAATAGAACTTAAAAATAAATATATGTAACCCTGCTTGTATCAGATTATCATTACTTATTCAAACCTTATATGTAATGAAATACAGTATAAAACAAGAAATGATACTGTCTATCTATATGCATCCCTACTCTATACTGATAATTAGATTGAGAATGTGAATCCCGGTGACAGAAAACAGAAGACTCTAATGGATTTTATTACACTGGCGAATACTGTGTGCTATAACTCTGTGATGTGTGCATGGTCTATCTGTGGTGAGGCTGCAACCAAACCAAAACAACAAAAGAAGTAGCAAAATGTTATCATATTCAATTGCAGCCACACACGCAAGATGTCAGCAGAAAAACTACAATAGAAATGTTACTGCAATGCTAAAACATTTCTAGTGTATATTGCAACCTGACAGACTGTCATTCTACTCACATTAATATTTCCTTGTGTGTGTTGTTTGTTGTAACTCCTCTGAGTACAGCAGGCACATTGATGGTCACAGGAACAGCAACATGCCATGGTGGCTTTCTGATTGGCCTCCCAAAGCTTCTCTTCACCTTCATGTCCATTTATGTCCACCTCCTCCTCTTTATCAGGCCACAAACCTCTATCCACAGAGACTGACACATTCTGGTAATTTCTAGGAATCCCAGGGAGACACTCATTTGACAGCTTGAAAGATGGAGATAAAGAGAAGATCTGTGTAGGTCTTTGTGACGTTTCTGAGGAACCCATGGATATGGTCACTTCATTTGGAATAGTATGAAGAGCCCCCTGTGATAACTTCTTAATTAGAGTGTTTCGCTGAATCTGCATGTCTGTCCATGCCTGGACAGCACGGAAGGGGGTGGAGGTGTCCAAGGGGCGAACACTAGGCAGAAGGGTGCATTTTGAGTCAGTCATATAAGGTACATCCTTCCTGTGAACAATATGAGAAGACAGAGATGAAGACATCTGAACAGAAACAGAGCGGCTTGACGGCTTGAGGTCTAGGGTTGTGGGTGAGGATAGGAATGGAGCTAGAGCCAAGAAAGATGGTATATCTGAGAGGGGAGTTGCGTCGCTTGAGTTTTGATCAGTGCCCAATGTCACTGAGGATGACAAAGGCATAGTGCCTTTGGATGAAATTGAATCAAGAGCAGCTGATTCTCTGGACAATAGAGAATTCCCAGAAGATCCATTTGAGGCTTCTAAGGTGCCTGACTCTTTGAACACATAGGTTTGATTAGAAAGCTGGATGGGTTCTGCCCAATAGACTCGCCCTTCAGTATCAAGCTGCTGAACAAAGGCATCCACATCTCCATTTTCAGCCTCCGAGCCATCTACTGAGGTTTCGAATACCAGATCTAAGCTCTCAATCTTGATTAGATCCTTTGGTTCCACTTCAGTTCTGCTGTGTACCTCTGGAACTTCATGTAAAATTAAAAAATTTCCTGTTGACTCACTTTCTGTACCATTGATTTCCATTTGACAGACTTTTCTTAACTGTACCTTCTTGGTTTTAGCTGAAAGTTCATGATACAGAGTACAGGAAGGGACCTGTGGATCTATTTCTGTTTGGTTACATACTTCCTCAGAGGCTAATGTAGAAACTTCCAACAGAGCTGCAGAACTCTCTATATCTGAAATGTAAACAACAGTATCTTGAATCTGCACAGGGTCAGTATGTCTCTCAATCTCTCCCTCTTCCTTTCCATTCCTCTGAAGATCATCCTCCTGAGAGAGGTGATCCATCTTATCACAAATAACATCTTGGACAGGAGAGGATGGAATAGGGTCTGAGTTATCATCATGAGTACATGATTCGCCCTGTTGGGAGATGTACTGCTCTCTCATGTCTGAATTTTTTCCAGCAGCTGGAGCTATCAGACCATCTGATTGTGCGGACAAGGCAGACTGACAAACTGGAATAGAAGGGCTAAAAGAAAGGCAGGACACTGTGGGGCAACCCTCCTCCAATTTACTGGAGTCCAGAACAAGAAGGGATGGAGCTGAGGGATTATTGTTGTCCAACTGAAAGGAGAGAGAAGATGGTGTTTTCTTCTGTTCCTTTTGAGTATTGGTATATTTTTCAGAGAGGCCTATGACATCTAAGTCTGAGACACCAGAAGAAATCAGAGATGAAGAGAGGAGGTGAGATAAGCAGTTATGTGGGGAAGAAGAACAGGGAGAGCCCGGCCTCTCATTGCCCTGGCCATCAGTGCTCCCTCCTGACCATCCGGACAGAGCCTGCAATCAAGCAAACAATACAGACAGTCAAACAGCCAGACACATAAGTTAACTATATACAGTATACTCTACATTCACCAAGCACTTTTTTAGGAACACCTATACACCTGTTTCCCCAAGACATTATCCAATCAGCCAATCATGTGGCACCAGTGCAATGTATAAAATCATGCAGAAACAGATCAGGAGCTTCATTTAATGTTCACATCAAACATCAGAATGGGGGAAAATTGTGATCTCAGTGACTTTATCTGTAGCATGATCGTTGGTGCCAAATGGGCTGGTTTGAATTGTTCTGAAACTGATTATCTCCCAGGATTATCATGCACAACAGTCTCTAGACTTAACATAGAATGGTATGAAAAACAAAAACATCCAGTAAACAAAAGTTCTGTGGATAGAACCGCCTTGTTGATGAGAGAGATCTGAGGAGAACTGAGCTGACAGAAAGGCCATGGTAACTTGATCGATAACCACTTTTTACAACTGTGGTGAGCAAGGAAGCATCTCAGAATGCACGTTGAACCTTGAGATGGCGGGGCTTCAAAAGCAGACGACTACCTCGGGTTCCACTCCTGTCACCCGAGAACAGTAATCTGAAGCTGGAGTGGACACAGGCTCACCAACACTGAGCAGAGGCTAGAGACAGGGGGCAAAGGGAACTGGGAAACAGACTGTGACACTTGCATCAGCTGTTTGCTCATTGTCAGTCATTTTTCTGTGCTTCTCACCTTTCAACTTCCAAAACACTAAAAACAAAGCCTTGTATGATTACTCTCAATTTCTGCAGAGGTGGGAGATTGTAGGATGAGAATTTGGCATTAACAGCATGAATCCATGGACCCAACATACTCTTCTGTCACCAATCCAGGCTGGTGGTGGTGATGTAATGGTGTGGGGAATATTTTCTTGGAAAACTTTGGGCTCCTTAATACCAATCAGTCAGGGTTTGAATGCCACAGCCAACCTGAGTATTGTTGTTGATCATGTCCATCCTTATAGGGCCACAATTTACCCATCTTGTAATGGCTATAGCAACCATGGTATTGCATGATTTTACAAAGCAAAAGTCATCTCAAGCTGGTTTCATGAAGATAACAATGAGGTCAGTGTACTTTAATGGCCTCACCAGTCTCCAGTACTCAGTCCATTAGAACACCTTTCTGATGTGATAAACAGAATACTCACAGCATGAATGTGCAGCTGAGAAATCAGTAGAAGACTTGGGGCGGTCTACCCAGTTTAAGTATGGTGTTCCTAATAAAGTGCTTAATATATCACATTTTTGTTATTAACATATTCTGTCATCAAGTCAGAGTAAGTGACTGTTGTACAGTGATTCAGAATTTCTTGTGAGAGAAGTAAGTAATAGTGAGGGAAGAGACCTTGATGAGATTAGGGCCTGGTATTGCCTGCTGAGGGAGAGACAGGATGAAGGGCTCTTCTAGAAATCCACAGCTGTCTGACTGGCAGCTGTTGGTCCGTATTACACCTTGCACTGCTCACATACACAAGAGAAAACAAAGGGAAGGAGGGACATTAAATTATAACTTGAAAATTCCTGGAGAAAATTTTAATGTGCCTGCTGTTTGGTGTGTGTACTTCACTCCTCACGTTTCAATCTGTACAAAGGACGTACAAGACATGTATGCACACATGTACGTGCCCTAACAGAAGTTGATCTGCAATAAAGCTAAAAGGAACATTGTGAGATTTAAAAGACCTTGTCTGACGTTTTTTGACGAAAACTTTCAGATATGGCAGTTAGCTCTGGTTAGCAAGTGCAGCTGTGCCTACAGACAACAGACAATGCTGAGAGAAATAAATATCACAATCCTCTACACTGAAGTTACAACAACACCACACCGAACAAGAGAGAGGGAGATGCTAATGCTAACTGCTAAGCTATAGTAACTAGCAGATCTGAACAGCAACTGCTGAGTTAGTGAAAGTGGCTAAAAAGAGCAGAGAGCTCTGAGTCCTGGGGCAGAACAAGTGTACGTTTAAATGTACAGCAGGTAGTTATACACTGTGATGAACAAAACAGCCACATTAACTGTGTTCAGACAGAACAGCAATAAAATCTACCAGTAACAGAAAATGACTGGAGATGGGACACCACACTGACGTTAGCATGTCACCACGTGAACGGCATCACTAGTATTATTGTAAAGACATCAGTAGAAGTAAATCACTGTGTAAAAATGTTCTCAGACAAATGAACAAAGTAAGTCAGTTAAAATGTTTCTGAGTTAAGGTGTTACCGCATTACATTTGAAAATGGGGAAGGAGGGGTAAAACATGTTATAGGGTAATAATAATAATATCTGATGAAATTATAAAATTAAAAAACATCTTTAGGTTACCAGATGTATCATTTCCCATGTGAAAACAGTAACAAAATCAACCGATGAATCGCAGTTTGGCAATTTGGAGCCTGAGCATAAGCCTGATAATTACAAATATACTCGGGGCGTCGAATAGCTCGGTTGGATGAGCATCCGCCCCATGTGTAGAGGCTACAGTCCTCGCTGCAGATGGCCCCAGTTTGAGTTCCACATCGGACAAGCCCTTAGCTGCAGGTCATTCCCCCTCTCTCTGCCTCCCCATTTCCTGTCTCTCTCTACTGCACTATCAATAAAGGCACAAAAAGTCTGAAAAAATAAATTAACAAAAAAAAAACAAATATACTCAGTTGGCAATTTCTTATTAAAATAGTTTTAGACAGTTGTTGATTCAATTGATCACTGTGGAGGATGTAGTGTATGTTAAATTATACGGAGGTGTTTCTGTTAATTAACCGACCTTGAGTGATAAAATGGGGGGGTGGGGATGCTGATGGTGGTGTGTGTGCGTGTCTGTGTGTGTGTATGTGTATGTGTGTGTGTGTGTGTGTGTGTGTGTGTGCGAGGGGGGGGGGGTCCAATTAGCCAATAAAAATCAGCTTTGTCCATTTCTGCCTGGACACTGCCTTAGTAGCACCTGCTGAGACCTAAGACCTGCTGTTTCCTGTCAGCTTCTGAATTCATATTGCAGTCTATGGGAAATCTACTATGATGGTTAAACTGCTCCTGTAGCTCAAAGTCAATTCAATATGTATGCTGCTGTATTTACTGTCCAGTCTGAACTGTAATCTCTCTCTATGAACACCAACTTGTAAACAGCTTTCTGCTTGTGTGTATGTGTGTGTTTATTTGTGTGTCAGTGTATGTGTGTGTGGGGCTGTGTTAAATATCACAGAGATCAAAGAGTCTCTTAACGAGCTGTTTTGAACCCCTTAGGTGGAGGACACAGAGCTGACACAGATCTGGGTGTGATTTTGGCTCGGCGAGCCTCTCAAAAAACAGCTATTTTTGAAAAAACGGTAACTTCTATCAGAACTATGAGTGGACCATGACAGGCACAAGACCTTCATGCACTGCGTATCTGTGAGGCAGTGAGGAAAGAAATCAGGGCAGTGACAGAATTCCTTCAGGAATTTCGAGATCATGGATTTAACTCAGCCAAAACAGATGCCAGGGAGCTCAAGTCAACAATGTCACATGACAGGCATATCTGTCTGGGTGTGCAATACACACCCATTATAAAGTCTGAAACAGTCTAAAAATGACACAAAACGTGAACTGTGATTTTGTGTAAACCGTAATAGTTGTCAAAATACCAATTTAACCATAAAGAGTCTTGTGACCCATTTTTTTACGTTGAAATATGACGCAGCAGTAGAGCTCCAACTCCTTGTTGGAAAGTGTAACAAACAGCACAAAACTGTAGAAAATATACCAAATGTAAAAAAAACAGAAAAACATGTTAGTTGAAAGCTAAAAAACCTAAGAAAGAAATGTACAAGCAAAACTTTTAATGTCACACCTGAAGGAGATTTCTGACACAATGCTAAAATTGAAGTCCATTAGCTGCAAAAGCTGATGACTAAAACATGTTGAAATGCTTGAAAGCCAAATTGTTTACCGCCATAGGCGGAAGTAGAAAATGCCTTAAAAATGTGGTAATCATTTATATTAGTAACAGAAAGAGGAACTGCATCCTAAATAGTAGAAACTATGAATAAGCTGAAAAATCACTTAAAAGCTGGAAGTGTTGTGAACAGTTTGAAGTTTGAATAAAGTCTGAAGTCTGAAGACGTGCCATTCCACAGCAACATTAACCTTGTGTATGAAGTTTGTCACTAAAGCAGCAACAGTAGAGGCAAAAGTGTCACCTGTACCCAGCAGTCAATTGAAAATCTGTTGTCCCTGATGTAGCTTTCTTGCAAGCTTCAAGCTTCAAGCCTTGTTGCATTAATTATCACCAAGTGGTTGGTGAAAGTCAATATCAAAATGTCGAAAGGCAGATATGACTCTCCCAGACATGGCAAAACAACACAGGAACATTTCCAGCCATGTTGAGTCAGCAAAGAAAAAACAAGTGAGATTCACTCATTAATGGAAGAATGCCAGTCTTTAGCAAATGCCAGAATTTTAGTTCAAAACGTTCAAAAAATGAACTAACACTGTCAATAGCGTATGAAGGACCATGTCATGACCAAGGGCTAGCTATTTCAGAGATATCTACTGAAATTAGCATGTTAACCATCCCATGCTGTAATACCATTTTATGACAATAGATGCTATGTGAGTGTAGACAGAAGAGGAACTGCTTCCTTCAGAGCTTGAAGTTAAGCTACAGCTCCCAACTAGTGTCACAGAAATGCAGAGATGGCTAAAGCCAGCACACTGCCCCATAGACCCCCAGAGACGCTGGGCGGGACAAAGCCCAGCATTTATCCAATGACCGTCTAGTTTCGCTGCAGTGGAACAACCCACTCTATGCTTCCCCATTGAAGTCAGTAGACGCTCGGCGTCTACACTGTGTAAAGCACTGTGGCGCTGCGGGGATGAATGAGAAGGAAGTCGTGTCGGTTACCTGTGATAAGTAGCTGATTTTGAACAAAAGATGAACGTGTTCTAGCGCATATTTAGTCAATGAAATGTACACACAACAGTACATAACAGTACATATTTCACCACTTATTTTGTTGACATTTTAAGGGGAAGCTGAGCTTCCCTTGCAGTCTTAGAGCAATCGCCACTGCTTTATCTCCATCCCAAAGAACCACATTCAACAGCAAAGAAAAGAAGCAATGTAAAATTTTTAAATATTTTCTAACTGATGATTGTACATTGAGAATGTATGGATCCAGTAGACAGAGTGAATACACGTCGATTGGTTCACCATATTGTAACCGCTTTACATTACTGTTACGAGATTAGGCAGGATTGAAAGTTTGTTAGGCCTACACATTTTTGAGGAGATTTCAGCGTACCTCTGTCTTTATCAGGACCTGAGCTAGTACAGACACTGCTTCCGCCTGTCCTACCAACATCAATGGCAGAGGGTGTACATTTTAGTATGGCCATCTAAATTTTACCTCCCAGCCACATACACTATAGCCTCGTGGAATATGATGTACCTCAACTTCTGAGAATCCATTGTTGGGACTCATCATTTAAGAGACCAGATGTTTCTTTGCTCCACTGGACAAAGGAACTCACACTCCACAGTTCCTCACTGTTCCTCACTGGCCAGCCAGGTTGGGTCAGAATGTGACATGTGACCTCCTAGGGTTTGGGTCCCCAAACTTTTTCCTGTGAGGGCCACATAACTTTTCCCTTCTCTGATGGGGGGCCGGGTTCAGTTTGTAACCGAAAAAGTGTGACGATCGCGGGGGTGCCTAAACGTAAAAATGTATTGTTTTCCAGAAAGCCACACATAACCAAATAACCCTTTTCGGGTTCTTCACAGAAAAAAAAAAGTCAGGAAATAAATAATAACACTATTAATTAAATAAATAATAACCAAATAACCTTCTCTGGGTTCTTCACAGAAAAAAAAGTCAGGAAATAAATAATAACACTATTAATGAAATAAATAATAACCAAATAACCCTCTCTGGGTTCTTCAAAGAAAAAAAAGTCAGGAAATAAATAACACTGTTAATGAAATAGATAATAACCAAATAACCCTCTCTGGGTTCTTCACAGAAAAAAAGCCTGGATATAAATAACAGTATTTATGAAATCAATAATAATCAAATAACCTTCTCTGGGTTCTTCACAGAAAAAAATACCATGGAACATTAACTTTCTGTTGTGCCGTGCACAATCTTAACAGGTAAAAGTTCAGCTTAGTTGTCAGAGCAGAATCTCTTACTTAAATGACTCATATGAACAGTCTCTCAAAGTTCTTGTGTTCCTTCCTTATAATCCTTTTGTAGGTTCCAGTAGGCTTGTAGACACCGCTGTTTGCAGCTCTCTCTCATCAACTTCCCTGTGAAAACCACCAAGCAAGCAGGCTGAGAAACAGAACTATTATATTATATATTATATATATATATATATATATATATTATTACTATTATGATTATATTTGTTTGTACTCAGAATGATTCATTCAAGTCAGAAAAGTGAGCTTACATTTGTATGTTCATCAGTGTCAACTGTGGGCCTGCATCTGGCTGGTGAGAAGTTGAATGTCGGGTTCCATTCTAGTCACAGCCAGTCTCAAACACTGATGCAGATGTTCATCTGTCAATCTTGATCTCATCGCAGTTTTCAGAAGTTTCATGCGTGAAAAGGTTTGCTCGCAGATATACGTGCTGCCAAAAAGTGTGGACATCTTCATTGCGTGTTTTTTTATGTTAGGGTACGTGTCGTTTGGGAGGGCAGCATAGAAGTCAATGAGACTGTTAGGCTTGAATGCGTCTTTCAGTACATCACAGTTCTGTAACTCGGCCAACTCAAACTGATAAGAAGGCTGGGCTTCATCAATGTCGGCAACAAAGGGGTTCTGGAAAAGACGGATTTCTTTTGCATTAACATGTAGTTCACGGAATCGCACACCGAACTCCGCCTTCAGCATTTCCAGTGCTTCCACACACTTTTCAGCTGGAAACGGGACCGCTGGGTTCTCTGCAGAGAGGTTTTGGGTAGCAGGGAGATGGATGAAGTTGTGCTTTTTCACTTGTTCCAAAAGCAGCGCTTGTTTCACCTCAAATGCTTTTATGTGGGAATACATGTCGCAAATGAGTTTCCCCTGGCCTTGAAGCTGCAAGTTAAAGCTATTCAGCATTTCCGTCACGTCTGTTAAAAATGCAAGGTGCCATTTCCATGCTGGGTCGATCAACTCTGGGACCGTTTTGTCTTTTGAATGCAGAAATGCGTTAATTTCGGGTAGCAGCTCGTAAAAACGCCTCAAAACTCTGCCCCAGCTCAACCATCGGACCTCTGTGTGGTACAGCACATCTCCGTGCGCAGACCCCAGTTCAGACAGGAATTCTTGGAACTGCCCTGACTTAAGTCCCTTTGCTCTAATGAAGTTTATGCATGACACCACAACCTTCATGACAGAATCCCACGTCAATACTTTGCAGCACAGTTCTTGCTGGTGAATTAGGCAGTGGACTTGCAGCGGGGCGGTGAGACCCCGTTCTTCCATCTCCCGGTTCATGCGTCCTATTAGACCCCGTGACACGCCCACCATACTAAGAGCCCCGTCAGTCGTGATGCTGGCCAGCTTTGACCAGTCTAGGTCCAAGTCTTCCATGGTTTGGCACACTTGGCAGAAAATATCCTCCCCCGTCGTAGTCCCTTTTAGACTTTTGAGGGCTGCCAGCTCCTCGTACATCTCAAAGTTTGCGCTAACTCCACGAATAAAAATGAGCAGCTGTGCTGTGTCCTGCACGTCCGTGCTCTCATCTAGTGCTAATGAAAAAAAGTCAAATTCTTTCGTCTTCTGCTGCAGCTGGGCATGTACATTACCCCCGAGTTCTTCAATGCATCTGGTGATTGTACTCGCCGATAGACTCACGGCATTTAAGACATCTTTCCTTTCGGGACACACCTCCTCCGCGACAGCATTCATACATTTCTTGACAAACTCTCCATCAGTGAAAGGTTTACCGCTGCTTGCTATCAGTTTGTGTACTGTAACAATTTTATTGCAAAAGCCCAACTTTATCATTAAATACAAATACACATATAAGAAAAAAAAAATCTAAATGCGTCTCTGGTATTGTTCAGGGGGCCGGGCCAAATGTGGGGGCGGGCCGTATCCGG
>NW_019524945.1:182933-183693 GCF_002814215.2 Seriola lalandi dorsalis
TCCGCGACAGCATTCATACATTTCTTGACAAACTCTCCATCAGTGAAAGGTTTACCGCTGCTTGCTATCAGTTTGTGTACTGTAACAATTTTATTGCAAAAGCCCAACTTTATCATTAAATACAAATACACATATAAGAAAAAAAAAATCTAAATGCGTCTCTGGTATTGTTCAGGGGGCCGGGCCAAATGTGGGGGCGGGCCGTATCCGGCCCGCTGGCCTTAGTTTGGGGACCACTGCTCTACACCTTTAAGCAGGTAGAATCGTCCACTTTTCTTGAGCAAACTGTTCCACTTCCCAGGTGCAATGGCTGCTTTCACCTAACTGCGAGTTTCAGCTCTTTACATGGTCAGTTGGATTAAGATCCAGGACCAATGTTTTCTTCTCATCCATTCTTCTTTTGGGTCATTATCCTGTTGGAGGAGCTATGACCTGCAACACAGAGATTTCTGACACTGGGCAGTATCTTTCCCTCATGAATGCATTGATAATCTTCTGATTTGATTGTGCCCGGCACAGATTCAACGTACCAGACTCTACATCGCAACCCTGCAACATAACTGAGCCTCCTCCATGTTTCACAGTAGGGATGGTGCTCTTGTCTTTGAACGCTACATTTTTTTCTTATATCAGAGGCAGCTCAATTGCAGAAAAGACCACATCTACTTTTTTCTTAAAGCTGATTAAAATTACAAATTTCAAAGCTTTTCCATCCTATCTTCGCCCCCAAATAACACTGAATCATTTCTACAAACAGAAG
>NW_019524945.1:183743-187280 GCF_002814215.2 Seriola lalandi dorsalis
GAAAATACCCGTGTTGTTGGACTGGGAGAGAATAAAGTATTTGAACTACTTGTTCGGAGTCCTTAAGCGGACCCGTGTTGAAAATATCTGTGTTGAAAAATAGCTGTTTTTGAACGTAACTTTGTTACTGTGTGAATACCCTGTGGTCTGAGTAGTAACGCAATATAATTGTGTTTGATTGCTTTAAGTCCCAGATGATTTGTGTTGCAAACAGCGGTTACTTGAAGTAATTCTGGCTATGTGAACACCCCCTTTGTATAAAATGTGTTAAGGAATAAAGTGCTTGCTTGTTAGAAGTTCCAGAGAGGACTTTTGTTAAAACGTTGTGGTTACTGAATGTAACCAAACCTGGTGAACACTTTTGCGGTTGAAATTGTGCATGAAAGTGCTTGTGCTTTACTGAACGTCCCAGACCGGACTTGCAGTGATGTTACAAATTTATTCAACATAATACCCACTCGCTAAGCGCTGGAGGCCGCTGCGCCTCGCTGTTTGTTATTTGAAACTTAGCAAAGAAGTTTCTCTGTCTGCTCTCTGAGTGAAGTGAATCTTTTCCTACCTGGCTAACGCACTTCTATCAGTGGGCGGTACTAAGGTCGTCAATACTGACGTCACCTCACCCCCTCTTCTTGTAAAACAAGCTGATAAAAATCTGGCGTCACCTGGTGGCCAATTTGGTTAACTGAGTTTGAGGATTTAATTATTCAAACAATGAATGTCTGCATGCAACAGATTGAAATCTAATGCTGCTAACTTTGTTAATTCATAATTTGCTACGTCAAAATCTTGCTGCTAGTACTCACACTATTGAATTAACCCAAATTCTTAATTCTACATTTAAAGTGATTAATCTAACACACTTGTAGTTGTTAAACTTAAGGTTTTGATTCAATTGAAGCCTAATCGTTTTAAAACTGCTTGTGGTTCTAGGAATCTAGTAAGCTAACACACTAATAACAGCATTAAGGAAAACTATTTTAGACAAATAGTTTCAATATAGCTTTTCTTCTTATAGTATAAATCCCTATACTAACTCCAGATTTAGATTACATTACCAAATTCTTATCAAGTGTCAACACTATTTGAATTTGAGATTTCACATGTACTCTTATGTGTCTTCACAATATTATATCACTTCATATTAAATTGTTCTCCCCTCTTAAAGGCATTTTCCCGCATTCTAGTAAGCTACATCAGTGAACATCACAGACTGATTTTAAGTTTACTGTAAAAACTTGCCAATATCTGAGTCTTTTTGATTCTCTATTCAGTGTGACTGCCCTTTTGCCGATGCTATTCAGTCTGCAATGCTTCCAGCTTTGATACTATAGGGTGGGCTTATCAATTGGATGCTCCAATTTTGGAAGTTATTGCACCTGGATCTGTTCAATTTTGAGTTCTACCCATAAGGTGATCACTGCTCACCAGTGACATCTTAGGAGGGGGTTCCACTTTTGACAGTAACGTGGGTCTTTAACCATCCAATTTTGAGTTTTATCCCTTTGAGGTCCAACTACCTTAGAGTTACTCACTGCTGAGGAATGCTTACTGTGTGATAAGGCATTACAGTGGCACAACTGAGACTATAGTTTTAAGAGTGGCTCTCTTTTGGTGATTGATTCTCTCCTCCAGAGTAACTTTTCCTGTCGCCTGTGCACCTCAATCTGCTCCGCTCTCAGCTTTGACACTATAAGGTGATCCCTTCAATTGGAGGTTCCAATTTGACAGTTATTGTACCTGGACCTGGTCAATTTTGAGTTCCACCCACACAAGGGGTTCCAATTTTGGCACAGTAACGTGGGTCTTTATCTGTTCAACTTTGAGTTCTATCCCTTGGAGGACTAACCACCTTAGAGTTACTCACTGCTGGGGTTTGTTGATTGTAAAGCAAGGCAACTACAGGACTAGCTCCCTCTGGTGGCTACTATTATAGCTTAATACATCGCTAAACAAGAACAATTTAGATTGGGTCGCCCATAACCCGTGTGGACCCCAACATTTGTGAGAACTAACAGTAAAACATACACAGGCCCTATGTAGTTGTTTACAGAACAACTTGAAGGTTATACAGAACCTACTAATCACTGCCTTTAAAATTAACCTGCTTGTTCACTGTGTTTGTTTTCTTTCTCTCTTTTGAACTTTGACATAATAAATTAAACTCAGTAACCAAACCACCTATATGTCTACCCCTCTCAAATCAGACATGGTAGCTTCAGCTGCATTGAAAGCTTCAGGCTATGATGACTCCTTTGAAAACTTGGAGATTGCATTGATGGAAATGACTGAAGAGTTGCTACCTGGCTATGCAACTAGAATCCAAAGTACTAACCCTTTGGACCTTGAACAAATAATGTCAGCACTCGTAGACGAGTCCCTGACTAAGCTACCAAAAGACATGGCACTGACCAAAAGGTTAGGTAGCCTGGCTGTTGTGTTAACTGCACAGCTCAGACATGCACATAATCGGTTAGAATGGGCAGGAAATAAACTGAAGTCCTGCACCCAACAAAATTTACAACTAAAAAGAGAAAACCAACTCCTTCAACAACAGCTTGAACAATCAGAACAGTTTTTAACACAGACTGAAACGCATATCAATGAGCTAAAAGCTCAGAACAGAGCCTATGACCTGCATCTTGATGCTCAACAAAAGCAAACCCAAAAGATGCAAGAACAGTTAACTGAGGCTAGAGACAAACTCTCACAGGCCTACCATCAACAAGAAATTAAAGAAAGGGAACTGGTAGCCGTTAGAAGAGAACTGCAATATTCTCTTAAGATAGCCCAAACCCGACAACTATACCTGACTGAAACTTTCCAAGAGGAAAGAAAAGACGAGCCACCTAATAGGGGAGTTCAAGGAGGCGTGTCTCCTCACCTCTTCTCGCCTCTTAAGCCGGACCCCTTCGGGGCCAGCAGAACTCCTCTGGACTTGACTAGAGTGATTCCTCCTTTGAGTTCTTATCTATCTTCAGGCACCCACACATCACAGGGTCCTTCAGATCGAGAACTAGATAAGATTGCTCGCAATATATCACACTTTGAACCCAGTCCTGATTGTTCTCATGACATCACCACTTACTTGAAGGACATCGACTTTTACTTGCGAAGGTTCCCAAATGCTACTGCTGATGACAGGATGTACCTTATCAAGGTGACGTCTAGTCATGAGGTCAGCAGATTCATAGAGCGCCAACCAAACCATGTCAGATTGAACTATGACCTGCTCCGCCAAGCATTAGAACAGGAGTTCTCTGACCATACTTCACCAGCTGGCTTAACCGCTGCTATAACAGTTAAGCAGGGAAGACAAGAACCTCCCCAGCAATACTACTATCGCCTTCTTCAGGCATACTTTGGCTCTAGAAACGAACAAGGGATGGAGGAAGACTTGAACTTCAAAACCCTCTTCGTCCAAAACCTCCATCCTGGTACCAGTCGTCATCTTGGTGTCTTGGCAAACCCATGCACCTCAACCAGCCAACGGCTAAGAGAACTCGCCTCGCTTGGATTTGCAAAACAAATGCAATCCCA
>NW_019524945.1:187330-187770 GCF_002814215.2 Seriola lalandi dorsalis
TCCGCGACAGCATTCATACATTTCTTGACAAACTCTCCATCAGTGAAAGGTTTACCGCTGCTTGCTATCAGTTTGTGTACTGTAACAATTTTATTGCAAAAGCCCAACTTTATCATTAAATACAAATACACATATAAGAAAAAAAAAATCTAAATGCGTCTCTGGTATTGTTCAGGGGGCCGGGCCAAATGTGGGGGCGGGCCGTATCCGGCCCGTGGGCCTTAGTTTGGGGACCACTGATTTAGACCGTCTCAGACCCTCCGTGCTAACAGTCAGATTAGCTACCTGACCCGCTAGCAGCTGTAGCTGGCGCTGCCGTTACAGTAAAGAGGTTATCTCCCCCATGTGATCAGACTCACAGCGTTTATGTCCCGAAAAGGGTGAAAATACCCGTGTTGTTGGACTGGGAGAGAATAAAGTATTTGAACTACTTGTTCGGA